>NW_015113348.1:7650-31329 GCF_001443285.1 Poecilia latipinna
AACCTTTACTAAGGTTTTACTAAAGCATTTACTAGAGGTGTGTCGATCGATCGGTCACCGATCATAATCGGGCCGATTTTCGTGAAAAAGTGCATGATCGGTGATCGGCGATCATTGGCTCTTGTTGCCTGTGCAGCTGGTCTCCTCTTTCCTTCACACTGCGCAAACGCGCAGCAACAAATCCTAAGCGATGTGTAACTATAACGCACTGAGTGAATGGGGAAGTTTGCGTGCTGCGCAAACTTCCCCATTGATGATAAATACAGAAACAAGCGTAAAAATCAAAACATCTACAATAGTGATAGTAATATTAATAATAAAATAATAGTCAGTGCAAAGTAGCCTACAAATTCTTTGTTGGGGGGCGGAGAGGGACCTGAATAAAGGCTGGGGGGCGCTGGCCCAAAAAGGTTGAGAAACTGATTTAGTTGGTAATGTTGCATGTTCTAAATTACTTGCAAAAACATTGACTGAAAGGACTCTTATTTAATGTTGAGGGATTTTTGCCTGTAAGGCAAACCTTTAGGGCACAGACATTTTACATTTTGTTTTGAGTTGAAATGTACTGAAGTCTTATTTAAGTTTGAGTGTTTAGTTAATTGTATTGTTAGAAACAATTGTTTGCATTATTCAAAGACACTTTTTATTAATCTGTGGCAATCGCAACGGTATAGTTAATTTCACCACTATAAGTTTCAGGGTCAGGATTTCTTTTTACTTTAAGCCCTGCTGAGAACTGATCCTGCTGCTGTTTCTCCAGGTGTTTTTGCCATTCAGGCGGATAAGAAGTCTCCAGCTGTGACCAAGACGGCCAAACAAGTGGGCATGATCGCTGGAGGAACAGGTGAGCTAGAAAAACTCACATCTGCACCATATCTGCTTCAGAGATAGTGTTATGCTGCAACTACTGCTAATTTGAGCTACTGTTTGCTTTCTGTCGTATCAAACCAGTCAGCTAATTCTGTGAGCGTCTAGTGCAGCTCCCTAGATGTTATATCTCTATAACCAACTGAGATGATTGATAATGGGAAGTTTAGATGGACATGTGTGATTTGTTCCAGTTTTAGTTAAATCTTTGAAAAACCACAAACATTACTCAACTGTAAAAAGGAGATTCCTGAAGAACTATGACCTGAAAACTTGAAATACCAAACATGACACATCTGTCTGGTGTTTGTTGAAGTTATTTCATAACTAGGCTAAAGAGCAAAACCTTTGCTTTCTAACTCTTTCATAATAAAAGCATAAAAACTGGGATCTAACTGGACAATACAGGCCTGATTTGAGAGCCTATTTTCCTGCAAGTATAGAAATCTCTTGACTTCATGTAACAATGCTGAAATGTACTTTACAATTTTATTTTCCACTGGAAAAAATTTGAACTTAATTTATGATGCATAATTACCTTTAAACTTTCACATGCAACAAATCTAAGGTTCAAAACAAAAGTAATTTACATGCAGTTGATCTGTTAATATCCTGAAACTCAACTCATGGTTCTTAATGTGACTGTCCCTCAGAGGCTTTTTATTCAGTTCGTTTAATGCCTAACAGTTTTTCAATCATTTGCTTGTGGAGCTGATTTGATGCTGCAGAGTTGAGATTTTATCACGAGGAACTTTCATGTGTGATTCTCACGAGTTCTGATTAATCTGATCAGCTGACTCTTTCAAACACAAACGGCTCCATTATTTAGTCACAAATGTTTATTTTAACAGAAAAACTGTGTAGTTACTCATAACACCAGAGGCTTTCTTGCTCTTTCTGCAGGAATCACCCCAATGCTGCAGCTCATCACTGCCATCATGAAGGACCCGCAGGACCAAACGGTGTGTCATCTGCTGTTCGCCAACCAGGTGAGGTCCACAATTTATCAATAATGTTCTGCACATCTGAAGGGACCGCTGTATAATAACCCAACTCCTGTGTCCACAGAGTGAGAAGGACATCCTGCTGAGAGACGAACTGGACGAGATTCAAGCCAACCATCCAGACCGATTCAAGCTGTGGTACACAGTGGACAGAGCGCCTGAAAGTAAGTCCTGGAAGAGTGTTTCACCTGAACTCTGTCAGGTTTAAAGCACTTCAAATGTCAACGAACCATTTAAATGTTGAGATGCAAACTATTTTTAGCTATAAAACTACTAATTTAAGTCTGTAAATGCATCATGATGTGATTCACTTTTAGTTGAGTAAGTCACAAGCAAATTACTAAATACATAGCCTTGAGGAACTCCAAGATCTAGTTAGATTTTCAGTTTAAACAAACTTAATGCAGGATCACATAATGTAGTTAATGTATAGTTTGTTGTTGCTAAGTGCAAATCTTGCATGATCTGTGTGTTGAGCTTTTTCAGTTCATGGTTTGTAAACTTACCAGTTTTCTACCAGTTTAAAAAATGTAAGACTTGAGGTTTACATGATGGTATTTAGTATTTTTGCCCAGGTACCTAAGCAAAGTTAATTTCACAGCAATAATAGCAATGTGCAGTTTTCCTTTGTGTGGGAAAAGTGGCACTCTCTACTGGACTAATGAGGTTAAAGATTAAGTCGAGGTTTATTTATTTACAGCTGAACTGTCAGTTCACTTATTTGTAGTTTGAATCCTCACTTTTCTTAATATTCAGCTTCCAATGTGACATTGTTGCAGTCCCATGTTTTCACCAGCAGATGTCACTACCAAAACAGCCGTCTGACATTCTAACTTTTCTGTGCTCAGACTGGGCGTACAGCCAGGGCTTCATCAATGAAGACATGGTGAGGGAGCGTCTGCCCCCTCCTGGTGATGACGCGCTCATCCTGATGTGTGGACCTCCACCCATGATCCAGTTCGCCTGCAACCCCAACTTGGACAAAGTGGGCCACTCCCCCAACCGCAGGTTCACCTTCTAGACATCGGTCCGTTTGGAGCAAAAGAGGTTTGGATCTTTAAGGGCTTTGTTATTGTCTCTGTCCTGAAGGCACTAAAGCAGAGGGATTTGCACAGTTTATTTATACAGCGATATTATTGATGCAAAGGAATAGCAGCTAGGACCAAACCACAGGGGAAGAGTTGGGAATCATGTTGAGATGGGATTTTTAGTTTGGCGTTGAGACATTTTAACAAAGTTGCTGTGGCTTTATGGCTGTTCATCCAGTGCCTTAAAAACCTGCAGAATTCTGTGTTTAAGGTCATCACTGCTTCATTTCTCTTGAATGCCACCAAGTTGAACATGTCAGTTTTTTGCTAAATGTTACCTAAATTGTAAATCTGGTTGCTTGTAACATGGAGTATAAAAATCTGTTGCTACTGAAGAAATGTCTGGGGTTGTTTTGGGACAGAAACGAGAAGTTAAATATTTATTTCTTCACTTTTATTACCAAAACAATTCAAATTCAAAGATTTGGTTTCTAAAAAAGGTTCTTTGGTTACAAGTTGCTCACTTAGTGACTTCCTGCTTCACAGTTTTTGGCTTAAAGGGACAGTGCAGGATTTTTTTTAAATGAAAGTATGTTAAAGTTTAAGCAGATGCTTCTTGCCTTTCAACACAGAAGTCCAGTCTTAAAATTACTTCAAGGCATCCAACTGCTTAGAACTTAACATAAGCTCACTTTAAAAAACTCAGTACTATCCCTTTAACCTCAATGTAGCTTACAGTGGCACAAATGTTTAACTTTTCTCTGGAGTAGCTATGAGCAGTCATAATTCACTCCTGAAACTACAATGATTTCTCTAAGGTGAAGGTGAAACTCAACTCTATATTGCAGGTAAGACACTGACTGCTCAGAACTACTCCACAGAAAGCTGCTGAACCTACATTTATTGTAACAAATCAGCCTCCTCTACTGCAAACAAAATAACTATTTTCAGTTCATGCATATTGTGAGAAACCTCAATAAATACAGAATGGAGACTAAATACTTTGGTCAGGTGTAACCTGCTTCTCAGGAGGAGTTGAGAGCTTCTGCATTATCCTCAGAGGGACAAATTGAGATCACCTGGAACAGCTCTTCCTCCTTCAGCATGCTCTGAAACACAAACAGGAAGTAACATTTCACATTTCCAGTAAATATGGAAACCTTGTGCTAGAATATCAGCTGGGCCTCGTACCGTCAGGTTGTTGATTCCCTCTGAAAACGCTCCAATCTCTCTTACTGCTCCTTCAGAATCCTCCATCTGTGTGGAAAAGGAGGCACAGCTCAGATTTTACTTAGTAAACCTAATCTAGAATGACTTGCAGTGGAAACGCCTCTCTACCTGCTCCAAGTGGTCCAGAGTTTCTTCGTAGATGCGGACGTTTCTCTGGAAGCTGCTGCTCTTCGGCATCTCCACGTTCATGGGACAGATGTAATCCTCTCCGTCGTCATGACGTTTCCTCCTCAGGGAGCCAAAACCACCAAAAGATGAACGTCTTGGCTGAAACAAACAAGTTCTGCAAGTGTAAGTTTTCCAAAAAGATTAAATCACAGAAGCGGATTTGCAGAGCGATTAATTACCTTAACCTTAGCGGTTGCTGTGAGGACGCTGTAATCCGGGTTTTCCAGACATTCCTGTTTGAGGCGCTGCGCCTCTGAGCCGACCAGCAGGTGGAAGTGTGTGGCCAGGTGGCGCCTCAGCAGGGTTTTACTGGGAGGAATGTTGAGCAGGAGGGCGAGCGCTTCCACGTTGAATCGAGGCTCCAACACCTTCAAGACACACGAAGCAGTTAGTTGATTCGATTCTGGAGGTTCCCGACTATAAACACTCATCAGGTTTTCACCATCAGTCCTCCATGAACTCCGCTCCCTCTAAGGTTGGGTGCGTATTCTGCCAGATCCACAGAGCGCAGCCACTCCATCACTCTGTGGTTGGTCCACCGAGAGATCTCAGCCGGCGTGATGTTGCTCTGCACAAACAAAATGAAATATTAGAAAGCATCAGCTGTGAATCGGAGCAGAAATGTCAGGCTTCGTAATACCTCATCAGAAGGGCGGCGCCTCAGACAGTTGGGTTCGTAGGAGTTCAGACGCAGAACCTGGATGGCTCTCTTGATGCTGAGGTGATGAAGAACACTCCCAACCTTCAGAGACAGCAGGTCTTCCTACAAAGGATGAAGAAACAGCATAACATTTACAAACTACTTGATTCAGGTGTTTTAAAAGCAGAGAATGGAGAAACACTCTTTTATTATTCAAACTTGTTAAGAATCTTGTTAAAAGCTCCCAGCTCACCACTGTCATGTAGTGCAACATGCGTCCATCAACTCGGGCTTCATCGAAGTTGCTCTTGTACTGCGGGAGGCCGATGTCGTCCAGCCATCCTGGAAAAGAAAACAAACCATCAGTGCAGAAACTAAACAAGCTGCTGGAGACAGCAGGTCTGCTCTGAAGCACCGTCACTCACTGGTGACCCAGTTGTGGTCCAGTTTGCCCTGAAGGTCATCACCCTCTGAGCCAAGAGCCTGCAGGGCGAGCTGCAGCTTCTTCCTGTGGAGAGGCAGCTTCATTCCCAACTCCTAACAGGGAAAACAGGAAGAGTAAATCTACTTAAGGTGAATCACATCCTGTTTTATCTCTTAATAAAATACATGAATCTTACAACAGTGTGACTCATTAAAACAAGTGACGTTGTAACTTGTGAACAGGAAACAACTCCCACCTTCTCCAGATCATGTTGTGATGCCTGCAGTAAAGTTTGTCCCGATTTGACCCAGTTCTGACCCTGAGCTGCGTACAAGCCCAGGCCCTGCTCCTGTAGCCAGGCACAAACATCCTCCTTCCTCCACCGAGAGAAAGGAACATCAACAGCCCTGAACACAGACACACAACTCTTATCAGCAAATTAAATCCAAACAATCATTCACACAAAATGGTGCAAATGGGGCCAAAGTGAAAAAACAGGTCTTAAATTAAATTGTTAATGTGCTGGTTCCGGTCGGATAACTTTAAACTCATAAGGTACGCTCCACTATTAGTATCCATGTTTACTTCTGCAATCACTGACAGTTCTTCATCATGGCGCTCGCTGCATTTGGTGTTACTGCGCCCTCTACTGCAAATGTGGCACATTGTCAGGCTGTTTGCAGTTCACATACAAGTTGCATATATTTGGACATAATCTGATTTCACAAAAAAATTGGAATCGAGCATTAAAGCCTGCAGTGTTAACATAGCATTAGTTTGGTATAAACTAAATATCAATAAAAGTACAGAATTTTTTTATTTTAGACCAAATTTGACCTCATCAAGAAAGTTATTTTCATGAGTTATTAATTTACTGTTATATTTAAACAGCTGGTACAAGTAATTATTGCAAATCTCAACTTACTTGTGTTTTGAGTCGCGCGACCAGCCGAGCCGAGGCCCGGCCGTGGCTCTGACTCCGCCCCTCCTGAACTCCGTCTCAGCCCCATCGTCCAGGTTAAACGAGGTGGAGTGGCTTCTCTTTAGCCTGCAAGAGACGCATGTTTAAACACACAAACTCATGTGAGCCCAAGTCAAAGATCACACTGTACACCGTGCTTTACCTGCCAAAGAATTTCCTGAACCCGCTCGACTTCTTCTTGGCTTCTGGAGACGACGGAAGAGGAGCTGCGTTGCGGGGTTTCTGTGGAGGAACACCAGCGAGGTCGAGGTGATCTGTGCCTTTACGTTCAGTCTCAGCTGTCAAAGACAAAGCGAGATCAGAGTTTGATTCATTTAACCTCATAAAATATTTAAATGCATGCATTTTTTTTCCACTGATTTTGCTGTCATGTAGAAAAAAAAAACATGATGTCTCCATCGTCACTGCAGAATCTATTTTAGGCATCATTCTTAATTAATAATGACACTAGGTGCATTCAGTGGTACTCCAGGTCCAGTATCAGTTTAGAAGCATGTAAAAGTGATTAAAAAATGTTCTGCTCACCCAGGTTGGGTGCACTGGCTGTCTGTTTGCCGCCACGCAGCTTAAAAAAGCCACGACCAAATGAAGCACGAATTTTCTTGCTGCCAAAATTCCCATCACTTATGTTCCCCTTAGCAGTTCCCGATTTGTTCTTAACCTAAAAGAAATAAAAATGAAAATCAACCACTAGATGGCAGCAGAAGTAGTTACATGAAAGCTGGAGAATCAAAGTTCAATAAAATATTTATCTTTAAATAAATTATAGAAATATAGCACTATGTGCTGTTCAGGTGGTTCTACCTGCTCAGTGCTGCCAGATACAGCTAAACCGTCACCATGTGAATCATCTGAGGAGCTGAAAAAACAAACAAACATCCACTGAGAAACCAACAAATGGGAACAGAAGGAAAACGCATCATGAATCAAGTTCTCCTTTCCACAAACTGAGCTACGGTGAAGACAAACACAAACTGCTTTTATCCTCAACTAGTTTTGCTCACAAGTTATTTAATGTTTATGTGCAGAGGAGAAAATCTAAAGATGGTGGCGCTGAGGTTTCATTTGCTGAATTTTTTTAAACAGAAAATTACAGAAATCATCAGAGTGAGGATGCAAACATTTCATTAGGACAAACGATCAGCAGCAGGTTCTGCTAGTGGGCTCATATAAACAATCAGTTTAAGTAAAATCACATGGTTTTTGGTGCTGGAACAAACTTAACCTAATGACTTTATAGTGTTTCAGTAGAGTAAACCACAAGGTTGAGAAAGGAAGAGGTAAATGCAAAAGTTTTCACTCCTCTTGCAATTTTCCACCTTTACTTGTTCAACAACTAAAAACTTTAATGTATTGGGATTTTATGTGGAAGACCACACAAAATAAAACTGATTAAAATGTTTTTTAAAAAAGGTGTCATTTGTACTAATTTAAAAACAAAATGCTTGTTTATCAAATTCAAGACTCATCTTAATTCTTGTCAAGTTAGTACATAAGGAAAAGAGAAACTACTGTCTTATAATAAACATTTCTAAGCATTAATAGAGGTTCTATTTGCACATTATGTTCAAGTGAAACTTAACGTGTCCCACAGCACAGTGACTCAAAAATGTTCCAAAGCAAATGGACAAGAAAACAGGCCAGATTAGTAATAATAAGGAAGTGAGCAATAAAGTTCAGCCAATTTATGTCTTAAATTAGTTTTACCTTTGTGCTGCTTGCAGCTGTCTTTCTCTGTCCAGTTCATTCATTTCAGAGAGCACTGCTATGCATGGTATGGACTGAAAAAACAGGAAAAAATGATTAATTCAGAACAGAAGCTCTGAACTCTTAGGGGAGACCATTTCAGAGTGGGAGGCCGAGGTTGGAGCTTTTCTAAAGGAAGTCTCCAGTCTGGGGTTCATCCTGTGTCAGCTGTTTGGACAGAGTTTGCGTTTACCTCATCGCAGCTCCTTCCTGCCTCCCCCTCCAGCTCCAGGGTGACCTGATCCACCTCCATGGACAGAGAAAGCGAGGGATCATCTGTTATATCAGCGTAGTCATCGTCTTTCAGCTTCTCTGTGAGAGAGCAGTTCGTACAGTCATGCACTGAACCACAAAGAGCTATAATCTCCTTTCAGAGCTTAGTCATCCTTTAAGGCTCTAAGAAAAATGCTCTGCAGTCAGATATACTTTTACTGATAGGGTCTAACATCATGGTGGGTTTGTTTGCACTTTATGAGTAATATCTGCAGAGTGAATGATCCTCTCACCTCTGACCAGCTCCTGCACTCTCCTGCACTTCGTCAGTGATTCCTCCAGCTCTTTAATCCTTCTCTCCTGCAGACAGACACAAAAGCTGAAGTCGTGACGCATCTGGGAGGCTGGAGCAGCTGCCGACATGCTGCTCTGTACCTTCTCATCGTTCTCTGACGTCAGCAGCTCCAACACCCTCTTCATTTTCACCATCTCTGTATCTGGACAGATGAAAAAACAAAAGTTTTGTTCAGGAAGTTTAGCTCCAACTCCGTGTGGCTCTGAGAGGAGCCAATGAAAACAAGAAATAATGAAGTCAACAGGGACTCAGGTTGCAGGGCAGCAAGGTTCTTATTTCAGCTTGTTGGTGCTAAAAGCCTGGACCAGTCAGTCAAATCTTTCCAGTCTCGAGTTTCCACACTAACCAGCTCTTTTAGTGGAAGAGATGGTTTACATGACTAAAGTTCACTTGTCCGATTTTTAAAGTATAAATCCCAAAGCAGATGGGATAAATAAAAAAAAAAATCTACATTTACAACCCTGACAATCCTCTTCATGAGACCGCCTTCAGAAACCAGTGTCTTCAGTCAGAGGCTTCTTTAAAGTCCCTGTAACACAAACTGCTACAAGATTCATTACAATAACTCGTTGAGGAATTTGAACTAATATCAGTTGCAACAACATTTAATTTCCCTTTTGGAATGTAAATATAAATCAATGGATGGATTCATAAATAAATAGAGGGACTGAGAAACATCAACAAATATTTCTTAGTTGCTCCATGAACTGGTAAATTGATCTGCTATTGAACAAGGAAGTCCCTCCCTCATGAATTTTTTTCACATTAACGGATAATCGTTTATCAAAAACATTGAGTTTAAGTAACTGCCTACTCCCGCCTGCAGGTGGCAGTATTTCTTCTACCACATAGCTGCCTGCCATCTTTCTTCCTCTATATCAATAATTTGGAAAGGGTTTAATAAGGAAAACATATTGTAAAATTCCTTGCAAATATTTCTAAAGTGGTCCCACAAAATCAGTGATTTTGACTGCAAAAAAACAAATCGGAAACAATCGCAAAATCCTGGAGGAGCCGACTAGAGAATTATTAGTTCAACATGTAAAAGATGTTCACCAACTCCAGGGAATAAAAAAAATCTTTTTGGTGTTCAAATGATCTCGAGGATCCTAACAAAAACCTACAGAGACCAAGTTTGCTTGATGATTTCATCTTTAAAACTGCAGGGATGAGAAAGTCAGCTGAGGGTGGAAGGAGAAACGTAACGATGTGTTTGGAGTGAGATAAAAAACCAATTCACAACAAGACATGAAATTAGTTTAACTGTAATTAATACAGAAAATAGATGACACTCTGTGGCTGTAAGAATGATTATTTTCTCCAAGTGTTAAAGGGCAAGAAATGAGAGAAGAAACAAGGAATTCAGATTGTTGTGAAAACATTTCACACCTCTTTCTGCCCCCGCGATTTTGTTGTGGGTCTCTCCCTTCAGCCTCCTCAGTTCAAGGTCTCGCTCCTCCAGATGCCTCTGCAGATCCTGCAGCTCCTCCTGAACAGAGTCATGGTTAAAATGATTCAAACTGCAGCAACAGGAACATGAAGAAGAGTCACATCTGAGAAGACATGAACCAGGAAGTTTGTTCCATTTTTCATCGTTTCTGACTGAGAGGCCGAGGAAGGACAGCAACATGTTCAGCTTGTATACATTTACCTTAAAAAACTGTCCAGAAATCAGCCCTTCAATTAACCAAATCAGAATCACAAGTTTGAAAAGTGGATAAGTTAGTATTTTAATTTGTGCTACCGACAGCATTCAGTGCAAACGTATGCAATTCAATGCATCAAGCTGGTAAAACATGCAGAAGATTGAAGATGCTAAAGAATTACTCCTATCCAAAAGATGAATGTGCAGAAAACTCAAGCAGCACTCATTGAGGCACTTACAACAGTGTGATCAAAGTCAGGAAAGCAGTGTTCAGCAGGTGAGAAGTAGCAGCTCTTGGAAAGAACAAACAGGCTGGAGACTAAACCTTCACCTCGCTGAAGCGCTTTGAGTTCCACTTTGGATGCTTAAAAGGTAAGCAGGTTGCAGAAAGACATTAACAAAACGGAAGATGAAGACCAGGAGCAAAGCTAAGAGCTCGAGAATGAAATCATAAGCAGAGATGATTAGATGGGAGTATATTATGGTTGTTAAAAACAAACACTCACTTTGGCTCCTTTTAGTTTCTTCTCACACTGCAGTCTTTCATTCTCCATGTCCGTCAGCCTGAACCTCAGGTCTGTCACTTCCTGGTACAAACCCTACCGAGGGAACAGAAAGATGAAATTATTAATAAACAGACACAAAAAAAACACATGCAGAAGAGACTTGATTCTAGTATTAAGCAATAAAACAAACATAAAAAAGAGGTGCAGAGGAGAGACATAAGAGTGAAGTTCTCAAACCAGGAGTCAGAAACTTTTTCCTGGCAGAAAAGACAAATTTCTGTTTTATTTCCAACTAGAATGGATTTTAGCACAACAGTTAAAGTTCATTTGTTTTGCACATTTCAGCAATACGGCAGTTTAAAATGCTTGACATGATAAAATTAAAAACTGGAGTGGCAAAATAAAGCAGTAAGTGAAGGTTGGACTAGAATTAATCTATGTTCCAGTTATTAATTAAATACAACTTTACAAATCCTGACTTTGAAACCGTCTTTATGCGTCTCTGAATGTTCAGGTCCGTCACACACCCAGGGTTTGGGCCTGATCAGTAGTTTCCATCTGTAAAACTGCTTCTACAAGTTTCACCAACTGAAGTATAAGAGCTTTTGATTTGAGTCTGATTTTTGATCACTTTTTTCTCGTTTGTGTTGCAAATCTGCCTTGTTATGGTGACGGTCTCTATGCAATGTGTGTCTGCCAGGTAACTCCACATGATGATTGTAGGAGTTTGATTGAAAGTGCTGATAGAAAGAAAAATAAACATTCATAGATGAATAACAGTTTTTGTGCTGTAAGAGTCTTAAAAACCCACACATCCTATTCCAGGCAGTAAAACGACACAATGGAAAGTTACTTTTACTCTGGAAAGCTGAAATCTGAGTGGGTGGATGGGGGTGGGGGGGATTGTGTCAGGAAACAGCTGCTGGAGTAAGAAGGGAGTTTGGGCCTCCTTTGTGACCCCCTAAAACAGTTCAACCAACACCACATGACAGATCCGAGTCCTCAAGCCGAGCGAAACGGACCTTTGTGACTCTAAAAACAATGAACGGACTGGACGGCCGCCAGGATTCATGGTGCAGGTGCAGCTTCAAAAGATATCTGCCCCACTTCACAGCCACTGAAAGTACATTTTCAAAGAGCGGATGGGGGGCGTCTTACTTCGTTGCCCCTGTGATCTCTCTCCAAAGTGGCCAGCTTCAGCTTCAGACTCGACACCTCCGTCATCAGCTCCAGCTTCTGGGTCTCCAACGCCGTCCGGTTTAGCAGCTCCTGATGGTCAGTAAAGTAGCACAGCCTTTCCTAAAACAGTAACAGCTTTCATTTCCAGTCGTCTACATTTAATGACTGTGGCGGCCTCACCTGCTGAAGCAGCTCCTCTGCAGCGTTCAGCTTCTCCCGATGAAGCTCCAGACTTTTATCCAAGTCCCGGATCTTTTCTCCCTGCACCTCCACCTGGTCTGTCAACACACTGACCTGCAGTAACGACGACTTCAATTAGGATGTTTAAAAATTTGAAATTATGGAGCTTAACCTGACTTGATCCCAATATTAAGAACAAAGCTTTGCAATCTAATGAACCATTAAAAAATATATATATTTTTAGTCTCATTTTTAGTGCAAATATCTTAATACATTTGAAATGAGAAAAACTACCTTACAAGTACCTTTTCAGCAAGACACAGGAGTTTGTTTTAAGTAAATAATTCCTTAATATTGATGAAAAAATTCTAGTTCCATTGGCAGATCATTTCACTTATAACTTGGGGAAATCGTCTTGTCATAATAAACTTAACTGCCAATGAAACTGGTACTTTTTCATAAAAATACTTGATAAGATTTGGTGTTTTTGCAGCGAAAACAAAGAATAAAACAATTACAAGTTTATGTGACACTGGAAAATTGGAGAACCACAACCAATGATTAGGCTAATAAAAACATTATGGAGATAAATAAAAACCTGACTTTCTAACCCTTATCTGGTATGAATGAAAACTCCACAGACTTGGGTTTTTTTTTCCATATTTGCAGAAAAATTAAAGATGAAGGATATAATTATTGTCGTAGTGTAATAGTTCAATTTTTGGTCTTTTTTAAGTATTTCATGCTTAAATTTGTACAGACATCTAAAATGTTGCCCCTTTCCCACCAGAAAACTGAAACAATGCCCTCCTTGGCTCAGCTAACTACACAGTAAGTTTATACAATCAAACCCAATTGGATATTTGTTAGCAATTGTTGTGTTTTGCAGCAATGAATGGAAGTTTTTCTTCTTCACAAACCTGCAGAATAAGGCACTCTTTGTCACTTTCCAGCCGTGAAAGGCGTTCTTGGTAGACGGCCTCAGAGCCGTGGACGTTGGTCTGAAAGAAATGACAGGCCGTCATTTCTGCCGTTTGTCACAAAGGAAGCCAAAATTCATATTTCCAAGGAATCAACAAAGGATGGGTGAAAAACATAAAAATATCGAGGGCATAATTATTTTAGAAAGAGCATCAATTTGTTAATTTTTATCATTGTGTGCAACAACAAAAGGCCTGAAATGCAACGATCAAAATCTCAGTTTGCAAAAAAGAAAACAAAAACAGAATCTCAACACTGGAGTCACATGAACACAATGGTGAGTTTCCTGTGATGAGATGAATGCGCCGTCTTTATTTTATTCTCCTTTATCTCAGCCTTCAGCAAATAGGATGACTTGCTAAGATTTGGGCCAATGAAAAACCTCTAAGGATTCTTTAATTGCATGTTTCAGGCCGCTGTATATGCTATCTGAACAAAAAGAATTCATCAATTGACGCCATAAATGTAGGAATTTAGTTAAATATGCAATTAAAGCTGACAGTAAATTAAATTGTGGAAATTCCCCAAATGTTTTGGTACACCACGGCGAGTCAATGATGAATCTGAGGTCTCGTCTTAATCTGTTCAGGAAAAATCATGTCTTGCAAATGATCAAGATTCCTGGGTTTTGGCTCAAATCTAAATTCAATAAGAACCAAATTCTTCAGCTGTTTTATACATATGATTAACAATCAAAGTTCCTACTTGGTTTTCAGGCCAAAATTTAAAATTACTACAAAGTTCTCCATCATATTTCAGACCATTTTCAGAGTGGAAATATGAAAGTAGATTAGGATTTAGATATGGAGCCTTGAAATAAAACTTAAATTAGTAGGAAAGGACACTGAACCACTAGGTGGAAACTACTGGCAGACTTCTTCTCTCAAACTTTTATTTCACTGATAATCAGAGAAACCTGAGAAGACGCCTCAGCTTCACCTGCTCTGCATGTTTGGTGCCACAAATTAGTGAGTAATGAAGATAATGAGACATTAAACCATGATGCTCACCTCTAGCAGCTAACACAGCTCAGAGCTTACACAGTAATGTCAAGCATCCTCCTCTTGCAGAAAAATAAATATTTACATATGTTCTGCTTCATAATTTTTTCTTGCTTGACTACATTTTTAAAGAGGAAAATCATTTTAACCCATACATTGAGCTTTGGCCGCTGATGCAAATTTTTCTACACTCTCCTTTTTCATACTCCTCTGGGTCTGAAAATTTACTTTAAATTCATACATCTCCATATTGAGTCGGAACGCTACAGCCTCTGTAAGACATTATTCATCTTTCCTCCTCCGTGTTTTATCAGAACCAGTCGGGTCTCTGCGACGACTGCGGCTGAAATCCCTCCATCTTTCACTGCGTCATTAAAGCAGTGGGAATGAAGTGGCTCCAGTGGTTTAAACACATACATCAATTACAGCTTAGGAAGCCTCCAGGTCGTAAAAATCCCTCTCCTCCCCTTACTGTCCGTCCATGCAGCCACTCTGCCAGCCCCTCTGCGGTGGAGTCTGGGATCTGACAGCGCAGGTTGTCCCGCTCCTCGTTGTCCATCAGCTCCAGCGCCGCTCTGAGGTCCTCCAGCAGGTGAAGCACGCGGAAGCCACCCAGGAAGGGAGACGTGGGCGACTGGCAGTCAAACAGCCCGTTGGAGTAATCGATGGCCTTGGAGCCTTCAGGAGCAGACAGAAGAGTTACAAGGCAGCTAAATTTATTTCTGATGAGTCAGAAAAGAAAAAGTCAAAGCGAAGACGGACCTAGAAGGAATTGAAATCAGGATGAAAACCTAAATGAGAATCAAATTTGTTCCCAGACGCATTGAAGCTGCACTTTAAGTTTTCAGAAAGATTTATGATTGAACACTTTCAGTGTTAATCTGTGGGAGGAGAGAGCAGAATGTAAAGAAACACAGCTTTTTACACAACTGGGTTTTTACTTCTGTTTCCAAAATGTGCCGGTTTTATACGGTAACAAAGTGGAGAACAGCCTCATGTCCATTAAACCCAAGTCACATGACGAAGTAAACTAGCTTTGTTGTGTCCCTATTAATCTGAATTTTAGTGAGCTCTCTCACTAAAACTGGCTTTAAATGATGGCAAATGCAGATGAAGGCTTGAACTTTACTAAAACAACGTAGCTCCAGATTCAGCACATTTCCAATTTATATGAAAAGAGGCTCAATGCTAAGATGATCAGTGCCTTCATTTCCAACTAATTGAGCAGGAAAGTGATGTTATTTGAAAGCATTACTATCTTGGGGTTGAAGCTAATTCAAATTAATCAGTTTATCTTAAATTTCTTTTCACTTTGTGACATTTTAACCATCAATCAGAATGTAATCCATTTGCATTTATGATTAGTTTATCCTCATTTTACCATTAGAGGAAATTCCTAGAAATGTTTCCACTTCAGTGCATCAATAAAAAAAGATTTATAAGGTCAAATGATATTTTTTTTTAAATTCCAAGTATATACTAATATTTAGGCTAAATTTTGCCCACAGAAGTGATAATATTGTTGCTTGAGACCGTTTTCAAGTAATATAAAGGTAATAATGGCATAATAATAATAATAATAATAATAATAATAATAATAATAATAATAATAATAATAATAATGGAACCCATTATCAAAGATCAATAAACTTTGCATTCTAATGAACATTTAACACTGGAACTGGAAGACATTTTAAATATAAAAAAAAAAAACAAATAAAATTGTATAAATTTATCATGCGATTAATTGATTTATTGCGACAGGCCTACTGGTGTTTTGTTTTGAGATCATCCTTTTCCTAATTGAGCAGCTCAAATTACAGCTTAAGCTCCATGATTACAGTTCATCATATTCTTACTTCAATCCATCAAACAGTATAAATCTTCTCCATGTCTGCATTGTTTCTAATTCTGTCTGCTCCATATGCATCAGAACACACAATGTTCCCATCATGCACCTCTGCCGGCTCCATGCCATCTGTCATCCGTCTTAAATGTCAGCTGTAATCAAGATCTCCCAGATTAACAACGAGGGAGCCGAATAAACAAATGAATACTAAAATATTCAGACAATCACAGCAGCGAGAAGGTGAGGCTGCGGTTTCTGCGGAAACGCGAGAGACTGGTGGGTGTCATGTGATCAGCCGCCGCGCTCCCATTGGAAAGGTCAGCGCTATAATTACACACATCAGCGGAAAAGTGGGGACTGTAAATCTGTAGGCTGGTCCGCTCATCTGCAGCAGTGGAAGTACACCGAGCAAGAGCCAAAAGTTCATATTCCAAACTCAGAGCTTGAATAGTCATCAGCTTCCACCAATGCAGGGACGACGGAAACTTCCTGTAATCTCTCTCATGCAGAGACGCGAAGATCCAGAGGCAGTTTGAGACAAATTCAGAACTCCTCCATTTCACAAACTCATTATTAAAGCAAAAGTAGGAGAAGTAGGAGGACAAGGAGTTACAGTTAACTAGAGAGTGGCCTTCGCAGCCTGCAGCTTAACGTCTTCCAGATGGGAGCAGACCCCATAGCATGTCCTGCCCACTTAAATAAAAGCTCATGTTTAGAGGGGTTACCTGCGATGATCCCATCCATCTGCTCCAGGGCCGCTGCCAACATCTCACTGGCGTCTGACATCATCTTCTGCTCGACGGATCTGAAAGAGGGGAAGATTTAAGCTCAGCTCCAAACCAGCAACTGCACAAATGCTATTTCAGCTTTATTAGCAGATTTAACCTGATGATAAATCTAAGAATAAAAGGAAAAGTATTGTGAGAGTTCATCTTCTGTGTTCTGGAAACAGTAGGGCGGGTCTGGCTGCCCTGCAGCGTCGAGTCAGATTTGCTTTGCAAAAAGTGAAAACAATCCTTCCTGTTGCACAAATAAATTTATCCAATTCATAAAAGTAAGTAGCAGCCAAGAAGGGCCAAACAATAACAGGTGGACTCCAATAAATCAAGATATAAAAAAGTTTAATTACTTCAGCAAAAGTTTTATACATTAAAACTTCAGGTATTTTTGATATATAAAGCTTTCAAGTAATGAAAACCCATAGTTCAATTTATCTAAACATTTAAATATTACTTTAGCCCAATATAAAAATGATCAATCATAGAAGATAGTCACTGCAATCCTCCTCAAGGGAGTTGGGCTTTCAAAAGCTCACTGATGAAAACGCTGACTGTTTAGAGTTATGTGTAGGAATGTTTATGAAAAATTAAGTGGAAGGAAAAAATGTGTTCAGCACTTGGACTAAAACTGTCATGTTTTGCCATAATATGCCACTCCTGCACCAGCGACAAGTAAAGAGGATGATGGGATTTTTGTGTTATTTTCTGTGAAACTGAATTTTGAGTTCTCATTAACCGTCAGCCATAATCATCCAGATTAACAGAAAAACACTTGAAAAATGACCCTGAGAGGCACTTACCCAGCTGTTCTAAATTAAAACCAAACACCACAGCAGCAATTACAGTTTCTACAGATCTCTGCTAAACAACCACCACAAATCTGCAGCCTTGTATATCAGTAATCAGCGTGTAATAATGCGAGCGCTCCGCTATACCATGTCAGGCCTCAGCTACACTGTGAGAATCCAGCCTGGAAATCGTTCAGAAGGATGTTTTGAGCCACTACGTGAGGAAAAACAGGAAAGACGAGCCACTTCCGTCGAGCGGGGGGAGAATAATGAGCAAATTACTCACATGAAATCCTCAAAACTGTAATCTTAACTGCAGCATGAAGCAAATCCATGAGAAAATCTAACAATTTTGCTGAGCTGATTATGAGAAACAAGTCTGTTATGTTGACTTACAATGATTAGATGCATTCTTTTTCTTGATTTACATTAAATAAAAAGAGGAATTGTATTATCAGGAATTGTACGTCAGCTTGGTACAGGGTCTCGTTCTTCTCCAAAACTGCATCAAATTAACCCTGCAGGCCTTTCAGCCTCAGAGACAAAAACAAAGTGATCTCCACTCCAGGACTCATTACCCAGCAGGCTGCGTTTCCGGTGCTGCTATCGGGAATTAAAGTACTATTCTCCCGGGGGTCTCCAGTCTTACAGCGTTGGCATGATCGGCATCTCAAACCTCCATAACAAAGCTGGACAGCATCCCCATGACTGCTCAACACGCATCACATGTCATCTGTAGCTAAAGTGAGCCACTCATCACTCCCAGCAAAATGTGATTTGCAGAAATGGAGACAGTGTGAAGTACGCACAGCGCCAGGACGCAACAGGAGGGAGGAAGGGGGCTGGAGCAGCGGCTCTGCTTCATTTCCTCCCGCTCTGGGGTCACCGGGTCAGAACCCTCAGGGTACCAAATGAGCATTAGGAGTATAATTAAACCAATGACCTCAATATGTGAACTTTTAAGGCTTCCTTTAAGCACAAAAGGCAGGAATCTCTTTCAAAATGCCATTCAGATTTGCAGCATCCACCGCAAACGAATTACTGAGCAATAACAGAAAACAACTTGCTTTTCTATTTAACTTTAACGTTGCCCTGAGGAGTTCAGGTTAAGGAGTCCCACAGACGGACATCTTACTGAAGTATTTCCGTAGTTTAATGGGAATCATTCATTCCCAAGGCAGGAGCTTTATTTCTTTAGCTGTTGAGAGAAACCTACTGTATAATAATACATGGATGCTGAAAATAAAATATCCCGTTGCGCTGATTCAACAAGGTGAACAGATCAGTAAAGATGAAATGAAATCAGCTCAGAGGCAAAGAAGAAGAAAATGCTTTCATGAGCTCCATGAGAAATCCCCTTTAGCATCCTACAGATAGACTCTTAATAGCACATATGGAAGTAATTTCAGGAAAATATCTTGGGAAACTGAAATCCAATAAGCAGCCGTCGGTGTAGCAGAGGATAGCACATAAAGTTCCCGCGTTTAGCCCCTCCACCACGACTGGGACCCCATGCAAGGGCGAAGAAATCCCCCACATTCACATCACAGCTAGTGGCGACGGTTCCCATAAAATAATTTAAGAGATGTTCTAATTTCTAACATCTGTCAATTAGTGTCTAGGAACCTTTAATCAAATTTCCATGACTTTGTGTTCCCTTAGGGTATAAATAAAGTGTGACACAAAGACTCCTAAACAGAAGGAAGGAACTAATAGCTTATCTTGGCACAAAAAAACAGTTTTAAATAAGATAATACTATCTTTTGGCTCCATTATAACAGCAGCCTGATACAAAGAAGAAGCTTGTTTACACAACTTTTGCTAAATCAATTAAAACATGACATGATGTAATATTTACTGACGGAAAATAAGATTTTAGCTGAAAATCTGTCAGAATTTCTGGTTTATATTTAGAATTGATTAAAGTTGATTAGGCTTCATTTCCCCCTGGGTTATAAGCATCACATGACAGAAGCATTTCTTTTGGCCATTCTTCAAAATAGGATAAACAAGAAAACATTCCATTCAATTAAGGCAATACTCATCCAGATCAATAAATTACAAACTTTGGTACAACTGGAACTATGACATACAAGGCTGGAAGAGAACCAAAGTTTATCTGGCCACCACAGAAAGAGCAAATATACAGAAACTGGTGGCGAAACTGGTGGCTTGTTGGGATCAATAAGTCTCCATAGCAACCATCAGACACCATCTACGTGTTTTCCAAATATTGGCAGCTCTAAAACTGATCAATAATAACGACAAGAGTTTTTCAGCAATTATATCTGTACATTTATCTCCCTATAAAATTAAATGCAGCCAAATCAAATGGTTAAATTTGTAGCAAAATTAGTGATTTTCTGACCCGAAACCAAGATGAGATCCCACCACTCAGGTTATCCAAACAAGGGTCTGTATGGGGGGACTGTGATTGATGACAGAGTCCAGACGCCCACAGTGAGTGGAGGCTGAGCGCTACACACCACTCACATTCCTGAGCAGGTCAGTCTCCTTTAACGCCTGGTACCAAAATCCCTGCTGACATTTTTGACCTTCCACATTTCAAAACATTTCCAATGATCCAACAACAAAAAACAAAAAAACACTGGAAATGTGTAAATTTATCATCAGCACAGATGAAGCTAGCTTTCAGACCAGAACTGCTCCTTCAGCAGGTATTTTTTTCTGCAACCAGAGCCTGAAACATCCTTATTTATCAGTGACATCAGGCCTCTATTGTTGTTCAGCTTGTTTTGACTCTAACACACACACACAGCATCCTGCTCCTGTTAAACCCGCCTCAAATGAGTAGAAATCCTAAAAAATAAATACGAGGATAGGATTACTTGCCCATATGCTGAAAAGTTCATCTCCCAGCCTCACAAGCCTCCTTCCATCTGCAGTCTACTTCCAGCTGTGCTGCAGATGTGCAACTCTTAACCAAAGTGGCTCACTGAAGAGGAAGCACTATAATTTCTAGGAAAAATAATGCATCTAGATCCAATGGCATTGCATTATTCATTAACTTAAGAATGAATTCAACATTTTCAGGACTCTATGACAATGTGTGTGTTTCCAGTTGCATATCGTGACGGTGAAACCAAGCTGTGTTTTTCTTTCCTCATGGCTTTCTGCCAACCAGCTTGTTCCAGACAATGCTTACACTCCTCTATCAAAGATGTTTAAAACGGACGCAGCGACTAAATCCACGCACACACGATCTATAGACGTAACCTAAAGCTTTGAGCGCCATTTATAAGTTTAACCTACATCTAAATCAAAAAAATGAGATCATAGAATCATGTCAATCATAGTCTGGTTCAGGCCGACTCTAAATGGAGGCAGGATTTACACAACTGACTTTACATTTAGTCTCCATCCAAAACATTGGTTGGTTAAGACTCACGCTCTCCTTATTTGGTGTACATGTAGTTTTCTTTGTTATATAGATAAAGATAATTGGGGTAATGAGTAAAAACCTCTATTTCAGAGGTACATAATACAACATCAGCGTTTCCCCCAGTGTATTATAAGCCTGGCGGGCCACCAGGCTTCATTTGTGCCCCTACCAGGCTTAGCATTGCTTATTTTTTAAGTCTCTTTAAAATGTTTGCATTTTTAAGACTTCATAGTTGGTGTTCAGGTGTTAATCTTCAAAACTTTCAATAACACAATCATCAAGTGATATTTTCAAATTTCCTGTCAACTTTGAACATTTTTTAACTCAAAAACACGACGGGCCACAGGATGAATGAGCGCCCTAGCACCCAACCACCAGGCTTAGCAAGTTTTCTGGGGGAAACCTTGATCATCATTAGTATTAAGATCAGGAAATGCAAATGATGTGCTAATAAAAAGGATTGTGATATAATCAAGAACAGATTCAGTGTTTTTGCATATCCTCAGAAATGTCTCCATTTTCTTTTAGATTTATACGCAACTCCAAATCACCTGACTGCTGCTTAGCATTCAGTTTGAAATACAGTTTTTGAGTTTGGCTAAACCGTCCAAGGCTTACCATCTTAAATTGGCAGAAACAACCTGCATTTTTGGGGCCTAAATGTTTTGCTAGAAATGGTTCTTACAGGGTTCTTCCATACAATATTCCTAAGTAGTGTGTAGAAGTAGAGATTTTTTACTTCATTTTCCTGAACAAGTCTCAACAGGTGTGGGGGAAAAAAAGAAAATCAGGAACAAAAATGTTCCTAAAGAAGATAAAAATTGGGATAAATTAAGGCTTTTCATGCTGATTTCATCCAGGAATGGCATTTTTTATTTCTAATTTCCACACATTCCAAATCAAGAGTTCATCCAACCAGTTGTTTTGGTTTAGAAGTAACTGATCGAAGATTTCTGGAAAAATTAAATCTGGAACGCACAATAAAATCCAGATTATACATTACCAGATTAGACGTCGGAAAATTATGGTAACGTTTAGACTACATAGATATGGTGTGAGTTTTGCTGAAAAAGTATGAGATTTTTCATTACTCTTGTCCAGAAGCGGTCCTACCCTGTTTGGCGTCCTGGGCGAACACCCCAAGAAGCCAACTATTATTTAACCTCTGGAGAATTTTTTAAAATACATATATAGAAGTAATGATGCAGATATGAAATTAACTTTTGGATGTTGGCCCCACTTTAAAGCCAAGCTTCCATCAAACACTCCTCTTTTGTTTACCCTCCCCCATGAGAGATGTTCTGGACTTTTAGTCTGAGCTGCTGTGAGGTCAGATTGTTTGACAGAAACGTCAGCCAGATTTTAAACTGCTGCTTCATTTCTCTGCAGTGGCGGTGGCCACACTGACGCGCCACACAAACAAGCCTTTGTCTTTCCCAGACTCACATGGTAGCACGGCAACACTGATCTCAAGTTATTGCAGATTTTCCACGTGGCCCCAACTACAGAGGCACAAATCACATTGGAAGAGTGAAAAAATAAAAAAATAAAGAGCTGGAGGAAATGAGTAAGGCTTCCCAGCTAGCCAAGAAAAACTGCAGATCTTTCCTTTTGTTATCAAGAAGAAGCCAACAGATATGGTGGCTTATGGCTTAATCTCAAAGTTGTTGCTTTAAAGATAAAATAATGCTGAAATAAACAACTTATGCAAAAATAAACCAGAACTAAAAGAGAGGTATCCCAAAGTTCAGGAAGACCTTGACTGACTTGTGACAGGAAGCGCTTCCTGGAACATTGTGGAGAAATGTCTTCCTTCTCAGAAACTTCCATTTTCCTGTAATCCTGAAGCCAACAGTTGAACAGACAACATACATTACATTCGTCACACCAACTCAGACACTGAAGCATCAGCCGAGCTCAATTTAGGGAGGATTTTACACAACTCTTAAGGACAGAAAACATTCCTGTTGCCATGATGATCTGAAGCAAATGTTTTAGATTAAACTAATATCTTAATTTAATTTTAAAAGCATGTAAACATCCCTATAAATCTGAAAGTGACAGCTTGCTTCTTCCAAAAGACGCCACAGCAAAAATGCAAGGAATGCAGAAAGGATAAAAGATTCCAGAGACAGAAAGGCCCAGGCAATTTTTGGATGCCTGACTTCAACACAGATAAGGACAGGAAGCTACAAATCTATCAGTATTCTGATAACAAAAACCTAATTTTGTCTTTCTATTACAGTCAACTAGATGTCTCTTTTGTTTAGTCATTATGCAATCTTCAGCCTCCTAACTGAAAAGGTTAGAAAATATCAGTCTAACTTTTTGGAAGACTCGGCCATCAGTTGGATGAGTAAGCTCAGAGTACAAATATGGCTGCAAAGATGGAAGGACACAAAATCATTTGTTATGATTTCAGTTCTGGGGAAGCCAAGAGAGGAGAGGTACGCATGGCGCTGCCAGAAGGTCCTGCCCCATTGCCTGAGACATTCGTTGAGCACATCGTCCGTTGAGGCTTTGTCCTTGATGTATTTATGGATCTTGGATGTTTCATCCTGGACAGTGGCTCTCACACTCTCTAGTCCTCTGCCTCCTTCCTTACGGCTCGTGTACAGTCTCAGGGTGCTGGATTTGGGGTGGAATCCACCCCAAATCCAAATATATATATATATATATATATATATATATATATATATATATATATATAT
>NW_015113348.1:34416-111006 GCF_001443285.1 Poecilia latipinna
GGTATTGTGGGTGGAAACCCCCCCAAAAACAAATATATATATATATATATATATATATATATATATATATATATATATATACTAAAAGTTTTTTTTTTTTTTAATATGCTGCACTTCTAGTTGTTTTGTCATATTAAATTGGTGTAAAGCTCCTTTGTTTACTACTGGAACAAGATATGAGTAAATATCTGGAAAGGTTTAAATCTGCATCATCTGACCTTAATAAATAGCCCATCTCCTCCTAATGACTTACTTAAGGTCCAAGAATAAAACACTCCATTCTTCTGTCCTTCCCTCTCCCCCATTTCATAAAAAAGTGCTTTTTAAGAAATTACATTAAAGTTCACACTTTAATCTGCAACTATAAACACTAAATATTCCAAAATGTCTTAACGAAATTGATATAATTTAAACGCAATACTTCACAGTTATTTAAAGGGCATGTGAAAACAATCAATGTAAAAGCAAAAAAACACATTCATACCCTACAGATAGTAGATTTAACATTTTCAGTAATTCGCATACAATGATTCAGGTGACCAAACGTTCTACTAAGATATATTAAAAAGACCCCAAAACTTTTTACATAAATTAAACAATTAATTTGCAGAGCTAGGGGGTGACGGCTTTTAAATTACACAAAGAAACTGCAGCTGGAGTCGTTAATTAAATTAAGCCAGCACTCCAGCGACGCCAGAACAAACAACCCGTTAACCTTGAATTCTGCCAGAAAACTGAACAAAACTTCAATGAAACTTTGCTCAACTTACCGCTTTCGGTGTAGAAATAGTTTCCGGCTGTATCCTTTATCCTCGAGAAGACTAAAATCCCAAAAAGA
Organism: Poecilia latipinna; assembly: GCF_001443285.1. NCBI lineage: Eukaryota > Metazoa > Chordata > Actinopteri > Cyprinodontiformes > Poeciliidae > Poecilia > Poecilia latipinna. The sequence goes on from NW_015113348.1 coordinate 35,255, forward strand.
GTCCTTATTGACCTTTCACCAGAGGGGCATGCTTCGCCTTCACCTTCCCATTGAATTATCCAAAAGTTTGGGTTCCAGAAAGGAAAAAACGAAATCAAGCTAACGATTCCAAAGTGTTACCGGAAGTTGTGCCTTCAAAATAAAGTTTTTTTTTTACAGCATTTCCGCTAGCGTCTTATGCTTCCTGTTTCTACTCTGAACAGTTTATTTTTTCATTTTAAAGTGTGAACAAATAGCTTTTAGTAGAATGAAGTACAATTTTCTCTCTCACTTCAACTTCAAAATCCTGTAAAATGTAGTAAAATGTTCAGAAATAAAACAATTAATTTCTGAGACTTTGTGTTTCATTTAAGGCAAAACAAACGTATTTTTAGCACCATTCAAGATAATTCAAGGTGTTTTAAAATAAACTAAATAAGTCAGATACATTTATCAAAACACAATGTAATACATTTAACATAAATAAATAAATAAATAAATAAGCCACTGTTTGATTAGATTCAATCATCAGTCAGGTTTTCCTTGGCTAAAGGATTTCTGATAGATTTAGAAATTTTGTATCAACTTGACCTTAATCTGATTTTTTTTTTTTTTTTTTTTCAAAAAAGCGCATGAAAACCTGCTGATGGTTAATCTTTAAGAACAGTATAGTTCTCCTGATTAAAGCTGATCAAATGATAACTGGACACTCTCAATCCAATACTTTTTTGTCATGTGATTCTTTGCTTTGTTTGTTGTCCAAAGTGCATTAAAGGATCATTGAATAATTTCTGCTGACATCTAGTGGTGAAAGTAAAAATAGCAACTCCCTCAAACCTGTCTTGTTATCCAGCAACTAATCAAACCAGCACTGTTAAACTGTTACAATGTCAATGAATTCTTAAAATTAAATATTAATACTGAACTTTATTTCAGTCCCTCCAGGATTTTGTGATACTTTTTGTGCAATAAAAATAAAAGTTTTGTGGTACTAATTTGGAAATGTGATATTTGTGCTTATTTATTACGGTAAGTACAACTTTTAATTACTCGCTGTATAGATCATGGACTATAATCTAACAGCAATTCAAGTTGAGGTAGCTGTTTAGTACAAATAAGAAAGTTTTTGACAATTTTAGAAAAAAAATCTGCAATAAACTCCCAATTATTAATGGAAAAAATGCAGGGATTTGTTGATTTTGCATGAATTTCCATTCATTTCTCAAGAATCTGGAGGAAGTGATTAATATAATTTGTCAGTAAAAAAACAGATACAAACTGCATTGATTTGATTGATAACATAATATATAAAATCACTTAGTGTTAGAGGGCCTCATAAAACACTGTGGCGGGCCAGATGTGGCCCACGGGCCCTGAGTTTGACACTTGTGATCTATAGGATCATTGATAGAAACATGTGGGTGAAGGGATTGCAGCAACAAACTGAGCTGCAATCATGGATTTAAAACCCTTCCACTGGCAAAAAAAAAAGGGTCACATTCATTTTCAGTGCATCTTACAATGTGATCTGTTGAAGTCTCCTGATAAATCCACCAGCAGGGGGCGTTAGAGGTATTTCAAGCTGAGCACAAGCAGCCTGTTCCCAATACAAAGGAGTTATAAAACACTACATTTGTGTACTATTTACATGATGTAACAGACAAGAGCAAAAAAAATAAATAAAATATATCTGGATGTAATTTTGCTTTCTTGACAGAAGTCTGGAGAAAACACCCAACATGACGGCGTTTGATTTAATGGCAGTAAACAGCACTCTGTTGCTCGAGGAGAAACAAGGCGATAATGGTACAGCAGCCTGCAGTGCAGCATAATGACTCTGCTAAGATTAAACCTGCTCTCTCACGGGTGGTCTTAAAGAATACGGAGAAGACCCGCAAGCCCTCTCAGATTCCTGCAAGTGTTTGCAACCAAATTTAAAATACTCTTCTCGTTTGTGGCCCTTTTGACAACATGTTGGAACAAAACTACAGGCTTTGATTATTGTGTTTTAAGAACAGCAAAATACGATTACCCAGGAAGTTACAATATCTTTGACTGAATACATTTCACTGTTATGCACAAAATGCTATTTCAATTTATATAAATCCACAAAAACACAATTTTATATAAACTGTAATAAGAATATGAATAAATTAGGATATTCCCACAGTTATTCCACCTTAAAACCACTGAAATTGGACACAGGCGATTCACTTCAGGTGTGCATTAGAAAAGAACCATGACTCGGCGTTTTGAGGGACGTTTTTCTCTCTTTATACCTCAGACATTTACTTTGGTGTTCTCCAGTCAGAGTGAGATTCAAAGAGCCGTCTGAGGCCTGCAGAATGGAGATTATATTCTGGTAAGATACCGCAAAAGAACTATCCAGAAACTGGTCCTCAAGTGGAAAACATCCAAAACAGCTGTCAACATCAAATAAAACAAAAATCTCCTTAAGAGTTGGTTCAGTTTGAATTCTGCAAAAAAAAAAAAAAAAAAAAAAAAAAAACTGGATTAAATATCCACAAAGGAAAATCAGGATTCTTAACAAAGACGTTTTCCGATGCCTTCCTTTAAAACGTCTCACAGCCCCTCAGGCAACCAAAGTATTGATTGTGCCTGGATTGTTGTGAGGCTCCTTAACAGATGTAATGTTTCTAGAAATGGCAGATTCAGCAGTGAAGACAGAATACCTCCTCCGTTTTCTGGTGAAATAATCACAGGAGGTTGAGGTAAAGTCCACTCCTTGTTTATTAAAGGTCACTAATGAAATATTTTCATCTCTTAAGAGAAGGAATTTAATTGCACTTATCCAACAAAAACGAATCTACAGTGTTTGTCTAATTATTCAACCCTAATTACTTTTAATAACGCCATTTGGAGATATCCTCATAAATCAACTTCCAGTTTGTTTGCGTTTGATAATTGACTAAAACCTTTGTGTTGTCGAAGTAGACAGTACAGATGATTAACATTCATTAATTATGAGCTTTTATTGTTTTTTTAGCACTATTTGAGATCTTATCTAGGAACCTTCTGTTGCCGTTGGGTGATTTCTCTCCAGGTAATCCTGCTCGTTCCCACAGTCCAAACATATCAGATAAATTTGTGGTAGGTGGAACTGTAGCAGTGTTTTCTTGCAGTAAGAAGGTTTTGGGTTCTAATCCAGGCTTCAGATCTTTCTGCAGAGTTTGGATGTTCTCCACATGCATTCAGGCTTCCTGCCAGTCTGTTTAGACATCAAGGTGTGTTTGCATGCTAGTTTTTCTTGGGTCAACATTACATTTAATAACATTTTGACATTTTTCACTCTACCGTACTAGGAATACAGACTGACTATGTGGACAAAAGTGAGTGAGGGTTTTTCTGTCTAAATGTCATGAGCTGTTAGGTCACCACTTTGGTGAATTACATGCAGACTTGGTTCACATAAGAGAGCTTTTAAATCCTTGAGTTGGGTGTTTGGTTGCTAAGTCTCTAGATTTCTCCACTCTGAAGTTTTTCTCCTTCGACATGGCTGGAGAAATCTCTTCATTTTATAAATCCTTGTTGCAGATTTCACATTTCTCTCAGTGTTTGTGGAGGATCTTAAGAATGCAAAACGTGCATTTTTGATCACTCCAAGAAATGTGCTGAAACGTTCAGGTGGGAACGAGTTGAGCAGATTCGAACAAACTGAGCAGATTAAAACCGATCAGAAGTTTTATATATTTGATTTGTGCGCCGGATGTTTGCCCAAGCTTAAAGATGTCTGCTCTGCACTTCACAGTGCAGACGTTTAATTTTTCCGTCCCTCAGACTCAAGCAGAAAGGAGGAACTTAGATATTAAAGTCATCCTCTGTTCTCTTGAAAAGCTTCTGTAGTCTGACATTTAACAGCCTCTCATATCCCTTTTAAGGTAAAATATTCACCAAAGTGTGCATTTTGTCAGTCAGATCCCATTTGTTTTATTTTAACTGTTTTAAATGTGAAATCCTGCTCTTGCTGACGTGTTTACTGTCTCAGTGCGAAGTTGCTATAAAGGGAAAAAGCCCAAGGGAACTTCAGTAGACTTTGACATGCTGCCACAGATCTGACACAGTAAACTGGAGGCCAATTCTTTGAAGCAACACTGAGTAAAAAAAAGCTGCTGACCTCAACTCTGTGTCAGCCTGCTACTGTCTGTTATTACCATATAATGACAGAACGACATGAATAAGAGGCTCCACCTCCGTCCATCAATGCCAAAACACGACAGGATGAAGTTGGACTTTAGTGACAAACAATGAAAGATTTTTCTACTATGTTGGTTTCACATCCTTGTTTTCCTCCTAATCTTACCATTTCATATTAAATAGTAATATATCTCACCATTCTATATGAAAGAATGGTAAAATATATTTTCCATTCTCACCATTTTATATTAAAATGGTAAGATTCCAGAAAACTACAAAACAGCCGAAACACTGATTGTGTTTAAATGTTGACTGAAAACCCACCTGATTATAGTTGCTTTTGAAACATTACAAATGAAACATTAACATTCAGATGTTGACCAAATATAATCCTTCTATTCTATAACTTTGGGGGGGAGGGTTGTGTTTTTATGATGTAAAGCAGTTTGAACCGCCTTGTTACTAAAATGTGACTCTCTGATTGATTGTTTCTCTAAAATGTATCATCCCAAAACCATTATTCTACATCAGGTGTTTTCATCGTGGAGTTTCATATGAACTTCCTGACTATTAAAAAGAAAAGGAAAGAAAAGAAAAGAATTGGGGCTACTTAAAAAAATTACTTTGACTTTTTTTTTAATTCTGAGCTACTGTGAAATTACTTCTCTAAACCCACCAGCTCCACCCGGCTTCACCTCTTCTTAATTTGTAGCTATTTTACATTTATGTTGTCTGTGCTTCCCAGAAACCAACAGGCACCTCTTGGTGATTTTCTAAAATCACACAACCTACAAAAAAGCAAATACCAGCAGGAACGGTGCAACACTGCTTTCCACACAGCAGTCGCAGGAGGAGCAGCGAGCCGTCTAGACGAGGCCTGACCTTTCTGTTGCGATCCATGTTCCACTAAAGTTTGTCCATTTTCAGAACTTCTGCATAACATAAACTGACTGGTTGCAAACACTGACCTTAACTAGAGTTATATTATACTTTCTAAACATAGGCTCAGGGCTGTTGCCAAACCTAGTGGGCTTGTTTTACCCTGTTTCCCCTCTTTCACTGTTTGCTAAACTTCACACAAAGTTCTCATTAATTGTTAATTTTGTCATAATTATTTGATGAAAGTATGCAGGGGAGCAGCTCATTTCCAAAAGATTGACAGCTCTGCAAATGTGATCATGTCATGAATTTGCTCCCATCAGATAAACGATCCTTCAGTAAAACCAACATCTTTGATCTTTAGCAGCAGAACAGAAGAGTTACCCTTCTGTTGCTTCTTTGCATGACCCTGTTTGTCAAGTGTGTGTATGTCTTGTGAAGTTAATGTCAAACACCTCCAATGTGAGTCTCCAAACTCTCACACTCGCCGTGTTTTTCTTCTTCTCCGGTTTTATGCCACCTGCTGAGTTTTCCTAAGGATATGTCACCATTCCTGTCGTGGACAAAGAAGAAGAGAAAGGAAATGGTGGAGAAAATGTACTGTCCAGTTTGTCAAAACATATGAATCAGTGGCAATCAACTGATTTAAGATCAATTTTCAAACTATACATTTGGCTTTTAATACTTTCAATATGATGTTTTTCCAGTCAATACATCGCTAAGTTTTAATTTCTTCAACTTTCTGCAAAACTCCCCCAAATCATAAGAAATCTGAAACAATTCCAGATAATACATGACGTTAGAAGTGAGTAAAATGGATTTCAGCCCTTAAATCTTATTTCTGCACTACAGCCTGCTGGAGATGATATAATCTGCTCAACATTTTTTGATTTGAGGGGATAGTATGAGCCTTCACCCTAAAACACTGCACAATTTACAACAAAAGACAGAAACTTTTAGGAAAAGTCAAAAATCTGCCTGTGAAGACAAAGATTTCAGACGTTAACATCAGGCTCTGGTCTCCTGTAGAAGTTATGTAATGAAGACAACTCAGAGGTGGATTTTTGTTTATTTCTTTTGCTGCGTTCGAAGGTTTATCCAAAAGCTGCTTTGAAAGAGCTTACCCTGCAGGAGACTGATCACAGGATTAATGCAGCAGGGTCTCAGAGGGACGCCTACGCTTTGCCCGTTGTTTTAATCTGGGGATTTTGGCATTATTTACACTACTTTCAAAATGAACCCTCAAAGGTCCGTTTTCTCTGTTTTCTCATGGTTGGTGCTGAAAGAACCGAAATAAAAAATTTAATTGTACGATATAAAAACATGAACACCTGTTTTTTATCCTCTTTCTGTTTAAGTTCCCAACATTTTTCTATCCTATTTGCTTTTATCAAGTAAATAAACAAAGTATTTACAGCCAAATATGTTTATTATCTAACACTGATCTAAAATTTTAGTTGTAGTTCAAGAACACTTAATATATTTCAACATTCTCCAAAGTGTCCAATCAAAAGGACTGATTGTTAGTTGATTTCACTCTTTTTCATCTTATGCACAACTACACAAATTTATTCATGCACTTCAAAGATTTTTTTCAAATTTTATGTGACAGACCAACACAAAATTAGAAATAATTATGCAGCAGAATGGTATTTTGCAAACGTTAATCTGAAATGTTACATGTTCAGGCCCCTTTTTACTCCGATGCCCTTGCATAAACTCATTTACCTCCTAATTTTTAAATATTGTTGCATAAGTTTGCTGCATAGATGCAGATGCCAGAACACGAGCAGACAGAGAAAACCTGGCATGTCTTATCTGAGGACAAACAAATTTAAGACGAAGTGGCGATGCGTTCTCCTCTGTGGTCGGACAGAGGAGCCTCAATATAAACATAATCTGATTTACAACAGAAACACGTCACATCCCATCAGCCAGATGCTGGACTGATCCGTTTTATCGCTTATTCAGGTGGTGGAGTGGGAATATCACCTCACACACATCAACAATACCGCCTTAAATCTAATTTTACTGATTGGATGAAGATTAAATTAGAATATGAGTCTTTATTGCCAGAAGACTCATCTATAATCACAACTTTAATATCTCTTTTTATTTGTATCAGGTGATGATAGAAGAAATTAGTCCGCAAAGGTGAGTTCAATAAATCTGCCATAATCTTAATTATTCCACTTAGAAACAAACATCTGACATTATGATCATGATTATTAACAGCAGCTCTGTTCACACTTTACTGAGTCCCACATTGTTTTGGCACCGCGAGAGAAAACATATGACAGCTTGAATCCTGGATCCCCTCCAGTCTCCCCAGTAAGATGTAGGCGGTGCTATACTGGTGCAAAGACTGCAAACAAGCCAAAGTGAAGAGAAATAACAGAAACATATGGAGTTTCGTTATTATTTTCCACACAAAAATGAACCTTCTGCTTTTATTTCAGAAGAGTTTCAGCACATCAGGGCTTAAATCTCTGCAGTTTGATTTATTGAGCTTTATATTCTTATTTTTTTATGGATGTTAATTTTATTTCTCATTTGTAGTTGAATTTCTTTATATACGTGCTTGACGTTTTTCTTTTTGAGATGTTTCAGCCTACTTCTAGTTTGGTGGTTTGTAAGTTACAATGAGAAAAACAATTAAAATGTAAAGTACATTTTATTCATGCAGCACTTTTAAAACAGATTTTGACCAAAGTGCTGCACATTTAAACAAATGAGCTAAAAAAGAAGAAGAAAAAAACCCTGAAGAAAAACATGCCAACTTTTAAGAAAGGAGACAAAACGAGACAATTTCAAAACTTAAAAATAAATAATAAAAACTGAGTGGCAACCAGCCAGCATGTGGTCCCACTTGTGTGTCTGTTAGTTAATGTATTCAGGTGACAGACTGGCACCTGAATAAAACACATTACAATAGAGGAGGTGAGATGGAAAAAAGGCATGGATAGCTCTCTCAAATGATTTTCAAAATCCTCTGAAAACTCACAAGATTTTAGCCATGGAGTTTTTCAGAAATTTCTAAAGGGCCAAACACAAAAACCTCTGGTATCTCTTCACCTAAACCAGAAAAGTTGAAGGCCATCCACGTCTTAACGTCTTCAAAATAATAAAACAAAACCTTCATGAAATGACAGATGCAAAACTCCAATCTCTCCTGTTTGATTCAGCCACTTTGTTTAAACTCAAACTTGATGTTTGTTGCATCTGAACTGCAGCACCGAGGGAATCTCTGCCTGTCATCACATCGATTGAACACTGCAACCGATCACTTCACATAAACATACGAGAAAGAAAGCGTTCGGTCGCCTGGCAACCTCTCAGCGGATGACATCACACTCTGCATCAGCTGGGAAAACAGGTGAGCTCTGCTGGTTGACGTCGTTTCTAACAGATCTGCCACTAATAAAATATGCAGGGTCCAGAGAAACATGTTGTGCATCAGTAACAGCATGAGAGACTTTATTACTCTGACATTTTATCCATCTAGACTCAGAAGAGAACAAAGAAACAAACAACAATCAATATCTGGTTATTTGTTTCATTCATTAGTTCATTCAGTCGTCTTAGATCTGAGAAATGCTTTCAAAAATAAGAAGCAGTTCTTCAAAAACAGTTTCTGTTTGGGGTTAAAAAGCAAAGATTCAAGTTATTCAAAAGTCTTTTCTGATTTTAAGTGGAATGTAAAGTCATTAAGTTTGTGCCTTGAAAGTAAAGGAGTTACTTCAGTCTTGGCTCTTTACATTTTAAATTAACACAATTTGCTGCAGACGAAGAACATCTTTTAATGAACCAGGACAACATGTTCCTTTACTGAACGTTTTGGCTTTTATTCAATTTGCGTGTCCTAACCTCGGCTTTATTCAGTTGAAACATCTTTAAAAAGTGATTACAGCTGATGGCAGAGTCTCTGAGGGAACCATTTGTCGCCCATGTGAGAGTCTGAAAATGCCAGCGCAAGAGGAAACAATCGGCTAAGTTTTATCCGTCTTCTCCAGGTTTCCAAACGATAAAAGCATCGGAGCATCAACAGTGAAAAGGCTCTGCTGATTTAGCGCAAACAGATGAATCATCTTACCTGGCTTTTCAATTAAACTCGCTTAGCTTCTGTTTGCTTCTTTGACCCAAGCAGTGTCAGAGAAAATTGTGTCAATTTAGAGGCTTTCGTAATTGCCGAATTGCGCTCACCGGGGGTTTCCAGCTGGGATCAATGGGGTGGAATGTGTTGGGATCAACGCGGTGTGTAATGTGCTTCCTGTGGCACTCTCTGTTCTGCCCTCTGAGCTGCAGGAGAGGCTGTGTTTGTATGGGAGTGCGTGTGTTGTTTGTCATCTGTACCTTGATGATGTGAAAGCGGTGATGAGCTCGATCCTCTGCAGCCTGTTGCTAGGTTTCCCTTCACTCCACCTGGCAGAAAGCAGAGGCTTTTTTTTACTCTGGAGAGTTTTCAGCTAATGTTTTAACACAGAAGTACTCATAACATAAGCTCATTTCTTCTTCAGACAGTAAAACATTTGATACTTTATATTTAATCCTGTCAGTTTCTTTTAGTTTATTTCAACATGGCCCTTTCCTTTGAATTTGCAAATATGCTAGATCACACGTGTCAAACTCAAGGTTCGTGGGCCAAATCCGGCCCGCCAAGGCTTTTTATGTGGCCCTCTAGATTCTAGTCTAAACACTAAGAGCTTAAATATTATGTTATCAATCAAATCAATGCAGTTTTTATCTGTTTACTGCAAAATTATATCAATCAGTCCCTCCAGTTTATTGAGAATTATCATGGAAATTCAAGTAAAATCAACAAATCCCTGCAATAATTGGGAGTTTATTACAGATTTTTCTCAAAATTTGTAAAAACTTTCTTACTTGTATTAAACAGCTGCCTTAGCTTTAATTGATGTCTATACAGCGAGTAAAAACATTTACCATCATAAATTAGCGCACACATTTCCAAATTGGTACCAGAAACACTGTGATTTTTATTGCAAAAAAAAATCATGAAATCCTGGGGGGACTGAAAAGATTTTCAACAATATTTAATTTTAAGAACTTATTTATATTTTAACAGTTTGTGAACATGTTTTATCAATAAATTCTGGCACAACCGGCCCATTAAGAGCAAAGCGTTCCTGTGCTGGATGTAGAAACAGGAGCTCAGTTTCATCTGGCAGGTTGACAGCAAAAAAACTGACAGACGTATGGATTTACTGGACATTACAAGAAATGGTTAATAATAGTACAAATGAGCAATTATGAAAGGTAAGCTACACCAATAAAAACAAACGTTTAAAGTTGTTTAAAGACGTTTAAAACTGGATTGCAGCTTTGATTATTCAGAAGCCACTGATTTTCTCTGATGCTTCTTAATTCTAATGGTGATGTTTTCCAAGAGTGTGATAGAGCTTGCAGGAATTATTTTCTCCTGAAATCATCATTCTGTACAAATGTCGTCGTTAAGGCTGGATGCGTTTCACAATCTTACAAGTCTCTTTTCAGCCAGACGTTTTCTTGTAATCTTTCAAAGTGGATTTCATCAAAGACTTTCTGAAGGTCTTTCATTGTTGTTTTCTTTGACTGATTTTCTCCTTATGTTGGTCCAGAAGCTGACTGTTTTCAGCTGATTGTTTTCTTTTTATAGTTATTAATCCACCTAACTCTGACCTATGAGTCACATACAACAGACAACGAGGCAAAAAGCCGATTTTAACTTGCAGTCTGGCACACCGTGCAGCTTCGTCTCAAAATTAATGAGAGCACAAAAGATCATTTTTAAGACATGAACTATTTTACCTGTAAAGGTTTTGTTCCTTTGGCGAATAGTGATGTTTTACCCTTTTTCTGCTTTCAAAAATCAATCACTATCAACAAAATTTGACATAAATGTTTCACCAGGCACAAAATCAAACCTTTAAATTGCAATCTCAGTCCACAGACGTAAATACTACAACCTGTGAGGTGAGAAACCAGGACTGAAGACAATAAAAATAAGCAGAAAGGAGAAATCACTTTCCTCTGTTTCTGTTGTGACGTCTGCTCTGGCGTTAAACGGTGAAGGTGAATCAGTTTTACAGTGAATCACTTCTTTATGACTAACATCTGAACTTTCAGCTGTCGTAGGAAACTGACTACACTGTAAAACACTTAACTTGAAAATGAAACTCCACCTTCTGCCTTGAAAATGCAATTTAAGTCAAAAGAGAAAATTGTTTTGGTTTTAACTCAGAAATTAAAGTTCATGAAGTTGATTTAACAAAAAGAAACAAGTTGTCTAAACTTTAAATTCGTTAATCTTGAATTGTGAGTTTTAACTTAATGCTGCAATTTAAACCAAATAATTAAAGAGCCATATTTCTTTTATCATTTCACTCACAATAGTAACTACTTATTTTACTTTAAAATAATTTAAATTCTTGCTTCAAATTGCATAAACAAAATTTCTGATCTGATAATGAATTTTATTAAACATCTCAATGAATTCAGCTCAAAATTTGCAAACCTAAAATAAACGTTTTCTTTAATAACACACAAGAGTTAGATAAATGTAACACTTCCACCTCAGGAGACAAAAACCTGCCACTAAGCATTCTGGGAAATAGTTCCCACTCCTGTCTTTTTCTTATTTCATTTTTTTAAGTGCTAACCTAAAAACTCTTGGAGGTTTAACAAAATTAATAAAAAGTTAAAACAACTTACTGCTGTAAATTTATCTTTCACAAACTCACATTTAGGTTTAAAATCTAAAACTTGATACATTTATTTCACTTAAAAGAGTAGAAGATAGTAAAAGCAAATGTTTTACAGTGCACCAGGAGTGTTTGTGTTACAGTCTGGCGAAAAACCCCAATGCATGATGGGATTGGTGGATGTAAACAGCATCAGATAAACTACTGGGGAGTGGATTTGCCTATTTTGAAAGCTACAATCATAATCACACAGGTAAAACTTCAGCACTTTTTGTGAGTTTTCCTTTCTATTATGTTCCTGGAATGTAATACAAGTTGTGATTCTTCCCAAAGAATAGATTGTTCCTAGAATAAAGGCATTTATTTATTTATTCTAAGGAGAGTATTTTTCTTTGAAAAGAGAAACGAGGACAGAGAAATGTTTTATACGAGATCAAGAACTTTTCTTTCTCTCCAGGACATTTTATAATTAAAAGTTAGGTGCAGAACTCTTGAGAAGGTCCATAGGCCTTTTCCACTGTATAAATAAGACTTTATGAATGTTTATGACTGTTGTCATGAAATGTCATAATGACACTTAGTGCAACGTTGCTTTTAAAGTTGCATTAAAAGTGTCAACTCTGCAGTATTTGGTACATAATGACACTTTAATGCAAAGACGGCACTTTTAATTGACTTTTAATGCAACTTTGCATTAAAAGCGTATTAAGCGTATTAATATTTATGACAGCTTCAAATAAAATGTTACCAAACATTTGTTCCCAGATTAGGATCAGGATCTGATTGGATGTTTAACAAGTTTCTTACTTTGCTTCACTTTGGCCGTTTCGGCTTCTAGCCACAGCTTTATCATTATCGCCCTGACGACCACAGACTGATTATGGGATGTCACTGGTCTTCGAGCAGCTGATGGACAAAACTATTTATGGACTGTTCTTTACTTGGACGCTTTAATTTGCGCCTAACAGGCAGATTCCTGCGACATGGAGCTAAATCCTGACCTCCTCACTTCCTGGTTTTCTCCATTGCTTGAACTTCTTTTTATCGTTGCATATAATTTATCAGACGTCTCTCTAAAAGCACGACTATAACATTAATTTTGTAAATCCCATCTGCTTGTTATGACATAAGTGGAAGTAAGTTAGATTAAGAGAGCGATCATGTTTCATCGAAGCAGCTTTGCAACACTTGTGAGCCCGTCGCAGAGAAGACCGCGCCACCTGACCTCTCGTCTTATTATTTATCAACCTGACAGGTGTGCTGCATGCAGTCCAATGACGCTAAGAGGTCACCCACCCTTTCACTGGTGATCTTAGAAAACCTTCCAGACTTTCTGCAGAATATCAGACTTATTATCTAAATAAATAATAACAATCCCTGAAGTGGAGGTGTGGAGATTTATTGGATAAGCTCTGGATTTGGATGTTTCAGTAAATAATTACTTTAAGTTTTTCTTCTTTTTTCAAATTAAGTCAACTAGTTATGAACTGGATTTGACATTTTTTTGATTAGCTTTTCTAATTACTGTAAAAAAAAATCATCTCTAATTTACGGTAAAATACGGATTTATTCATCTATAAATAAATAAATACAGATTTATATTGTGTTTATACGTATGAATACATATAGATACAGAGTGATACGGATTTTACTGTGAAGATACTGTAAAATTATTTTAAAATTTTACCGTATAATTACGTATTTTACTGTATTTATACGAAAAAATTCTGGAAATTCTTTACTGTGAATCAGAGACTTTTTTTTTTACAGTGTAAGTTAATTGTACATTATAAAACATATTTTTACTTTCACTAAGCTGTTGTTCTTTTTTTAAAGTTTTGCTGTGATTTATTTGTTTCAGATCATTTCAGGAACATGTTCAAACAGATTTTAAAGATTTGAGACACAACACAAATAAAGTTGGTTATTTAGCCAGAAAATGTGAAAGTTAAACAACTTTTTGGGATGGATCTTATGTGAATATACGTCCTAATTTATCCTTTTATTTATCATTTATTGTATTAAACTATTCTAGTGAAGTTCTGATTTACAGCGTCTCATTTTTCTCTCGGTTTTTTTTATGTTTTTTGGACAGATGACATTTATGCAAGTTATGCAAAAATGGTCACAACGAACATAATGGCACAGTGAATAAAAAGTCAAATTAAACTCAGCATGAAGAAAATTCAAAATAATTCAAAATGATCATTTTTGTTTACGACTCCAGCCGTTTATATCCCTCTGTGGTTCTTGAGCTCAGCTGGAGTTAAAGTCCAGTAGAAATGAGAACAACTTGACATCTTTTTAAATATTAATCCTTTTTTAAAGCTCTTTCAAATCATTACAGGCTGGTGCAGGTAGACCTCAGAGAAATGTTACCATAGCCACAAAACATGCAGAGCTGCATGGAGAAAGCTTTCAGACTCAAAAAATAAAAAATAAATAAAGCTGTTTGTGAGGAAAATCAGTTTCCTGCTGACTGTATTTTCAAAAATCGCAACAAATAACATTTAAAATTTATTGGTGCAGGAATTATTCTAATCTTTGGATTATAAAGCCACCAAGGAGTATTTCAGGAAACTGATGAATGAATGAAATGAGAGGAAAGCAGCATAGATGAAGGAAAGTAAGTTAATTAAAGTGATCTGATGATTAATAACAGTTGAAATCTGATATTTATATTGACTGTAAATACTCTTTTTAACACTACCTGACATTAAATCAGGTTAAATCTTTCCTATTTTAAATCTGAAATGATTGCTAAACTTATTTCTGTTTGCCAAATGCCACAAAAGGAGTCTTTAGACAGTTCTTTAAACAAAAACCGTCAGGAGTATGAAAACGAAAACCAATCCATTAAAATGAGTGAATGTGTGTCAAATATATTCCTCACTAGAAAGATCGTTTATAACTGAATATAATTAATATATTATACTAAATTTTCAATATTGTTTAAATTGAAAAATGAATGTCTAAATGTGAACAGAGGTCATGTGATGTCATGATTTAAATCGCTGCACATTTACGCTTAAAAATATTAGAAAATACAGAGATTTATTTTACCTTTATTTACCTAATTAAAATTTTCTGAGGTCACAGTCAGGATGAGATTGTGTTTGGTTCAAAGAACAGCTTCAATGTCGCCTTGCAACAGATTATCATAACAAAATGTTAGAAATCAGTGACGGGCCTTTCAAGCTGAGGTGTTGGTGCTCATTTTTTACGTAAACTGTAACTGAAGGGTTCGTTAATTTACTTAATTTGCTCATGCATGCAAGCAGCTAAATCTCACCTCAGCCAAGACGCCTCAAACACGTCAACACGAATATATTTCTGCTTCACATCGTTTTAATGGGATTGCACCAAAGCAGTGCATTCATAAATTAGCTAGCTGGCATTAACCCCCTAACCTCAGTAATGTAATAAGCTGAAATTGCAAAGCAACTGGTTTAATCTCCACTTTATTAGCTGTTGTATATAAATAGGAACTGTAACTGTGAGGATGTTGCTGGAAGCAGCTCTTCCTGGTTGACTGACACTTCTGCAGAAGAAGAAGAAGGGCAGGGGGGTTGCAGCGTCAGTTGTGGGTCACTGGGAGGACCGGCTCATTATTTCAGCTTCAACGCCGCGCGGCGAGAAGCGCGCCTCCCAGACGCCTTCATTAGATCGACGGGCGGCCGTGCGTCCGCTGGAAAACGCTCTCATGTCAGATGAAACGGCTGGGCGGTGGGACACGTAATGGGCTGGGAAGGACAAAATGTGAAAGTCAACGCACATCCTGTGATGGTTCTGGTGGGGAACCTGGACCTGTTGGCAGCACTGGATGATTGAGTTTGAGTCTAGTTAATTGTCTAGCAGTTTAACTGTTAATTGTTATGGGAATTGATGGCTTGATTAGTGATAGATCATCATGGAAACGTTTGAGATGTTTATACTTATTAAAGATAGCATGCTTCAATTTTTGTGTTTTTTAGTCGGCTTCACTCAGATTAATTTAAATTTCTTGCTTCTTTGTTTCATTTTGCTTCTGGTCGTTGATGCTTTTCGTTTATTTCAGATTGTATCACTGTTTTGTGTTCGCATTTGGTTCCTTCAGCACAGGTTTTAACCAGCTTTTGGTTTCCAGATCAATAATCTATTCTCACTCTTTTGTCCCTGTTTTACCTCAGTTTGCTGAATTGAATCGAAAGTGCTTTTTATTCCTGCAGTTTTTTCTTCTTAGGCTAAACTTCAGTAAGTTATTACTGATTGATTTGTCTCTCAAACGCTGATCTTACTTCTGAAGTCTTCTGGATCTGGCTCCTTAATTTATTGCAACACTGAAGGCTTTCCTCTAAAATAACTTAAAATGCTAGGATAAAAAATATACCAAGCAAAGAAGGGCAATAAGTTAAGAGTTCAGAGGTTATTTAAACACTGAGTGAGCGTGGCTGACCCAGTTTCTTAGTGTAAAAAAAACCCTGTTATGTAACTGAACAACTTTGCACCTCATCTTTAATTGTGTTGACATAAAAACATTAGGTGTGAAAATGACTCTAAGCAGCTTTTAGAAGTTTTTCTCTCTGATTGTCTCCTTAATTACTAGGGATTTACTGATGCAGTCCTTACAGTGATTACAGACAGCAAACCAAAACACATCAAGCAGAATATATTTATTTGGGTTTTTTAAGCATTTTTCTTTTACTTTGCGTCTAGTTGTTGGTCACAAACTCAATATCTTTCAGTCACTGAAGTAAATGAAACTACTTTACAGAAAGTTGGTGTTTAACTGTGCCTCTTTCCTAGTTTAAGTCATTAATGGAGCCACTTCTCCAATTTGGACTAAGTCTGTAGCGATACACTAATCTCATGATACAATACATAATATTCTGCTCACGATAACCAGAATACGATTCGATACATTTTTTAGATTTTCTGAAAGATTTTAGAGGGACAGAAAGATTTTGGTGACATTTTGTGATGTTCCATAGATTTGGATTGAATTAATTGAACTGATGGTGCAATAAATGTTGTTTTTGTTAAACATTTGCTTTGTTCAAATGTTAATTGTGTGGCTTTGTTTATTTGGTTCTGCAGAAAATGAATCTTTTTTGTCTTATTCACATATATTAGGTAATGTAATTAATCTATTTCATTTCATTATTTAACTAATTGTATGATTGTTTCATTAAATGTCATTTTTAATATACATGAGCAAATTTGGCATAAAAGTCAAAGTGGGATTTAATGTATCGATACAAGTGGATGAAAAATCGATACTTTCTGAGAAAAAAAATATCGATGAATATTGCAGAATTGATAAAATTACACGGCCCTAATTTGTACGTAATTGGATCTAATATGACTGGGATAAACTGAATCAATTAGCTCATCTATCCACTTGTCTTTGCAGGACTGTGGGGTCATTTAATTCAACTCATTTCATTTATATTCCACCAATTTCCAACAGATATCACCTCAAAGCAAACACATACAATTTAAATACAAAAATATACAGTCAGTTCAAGCCAATCATAAGGCAGCAGCATACGTGCCAGCTTGATGCTGTATTGACTGCAATGCGTTGCTGAATTGGCAAAAATCCTGAGCATGCATCTGGTGACAGTTGACATCAACAACTGATTTTTAACAGGAAGAACCTCCAACTAAACCTGACTGACCGACTAAGACACCAGAGAAAATACAAAATGAGACGTTTCCAACACACAGTGACAGAAATATCTCCTTCAGTTGCTTCGACAAGGAGAGAAAGACGGGTCACCAAGAGAAAAAGAGCATGAATTTTCTACTGAACTGGAAATAAGAAGAAACTCTGAAACATCTTCAGAAACAAATAACCTTCTTTTCCTCATTTTTATCTTATCCTACATAGAAACATCTTGACATCTTGACATCTGTCATAACAGACCACCGACTGGATTTCCTGGTGTCCTTCCTGTGCAGACTCACCTCCCGGTCTTTATTGGCTCTGTATCTCCAACCATGTCACTACACGTCGCTTGCAATCACAATTGCGCCTTGTTTTTCTCCTGTCATCCCCTTCAGCTCTAGGACAATGCTTATGTAACACAATGCACAATCACCAGCCTGCTTGTCTCTCTCAAGAAAATCAATCTGCTCCATCTCTTCTCACCTTGCCCTTTTCTCACAGCTCAGTGCTGCTCTCTGCCACGGGTTCAGCGTGTTTCCTGCCTGCACGGCGGAGCAGCGGGGGTTCCTGTGACTAAGAAACAAGACTACCACTCTGCCCACAAACGGAAACACACACCGAGTTTGACGCTTATTCCTCATGAAATACGGCGCTCAAGGACAAAATATTTTCAAGCAGCTGAAGGCGGTTAGCAATTACTGTCTCTGAGGGTTGATATTTTACATAAACCTCTCAAAAGATTCTAAGCAAACTCAAATGGGTCTCAGAGAAGGACGTGTACAATTAATTTGCTGTCAAACGCGTGCAAGCCTGAGAGGGACACATGTGATGAACATAAAACATTCTGTTGCACTTCGCTGCACAGGAGAGGCAGGAAATATATTAACCTTTCAGGCAGCAGGAGAAGCATCCAGGTATCGGGATGGCAGCGAATGCATCTGCGATTAAAGGTTACGGGAAGATGTGGAGTAATGAAGCAAAGATGCAGAGGAGAGGTAGGATAAGAGATAAAACAACATAAATACACAAATCACACTTCATTCTTCTGGATATGTTCTCTTTGTAGGGAATGTAAACAGCAAAATGCAACCTGTAGCTCTTGATTTTATGTTTTGTGAGGCTTTCAGAGTTTAAATTGTTGCTTCTTATATTGACTCTGGTAGATTAGGTAATAGTTTAATGAGTAAAAACATGATTATCTTTGGTATTTACATGTAATTGAATCACTTTCTTGTTTTTCCACATTGCTTTAAGAAAAAAAAAATAGTTGCATTAGGCAGAAATAAACATATTAAAATTCAAAGTTTCTTCAAAGTTAGCGTTGGAGATTTTTGGAATAACCTTGTCGCCTTAATAAATGAAATCATCATCAAAGTTTCATCACAACAGCAGAAGAAAACAGTTATTTACTATGCAGTACTGTGTAAATGAGGGTTAGAAGTTTAAGTTTGCAGTTTTTAACGAGGAAACTGTGAAAAACAAGTAAACAACAATGAAAAGACAAGAGAGGCTTTGAATGATTGTCCAGCAGTTCGTTCTGAATCTCTGGAGATAATTGTCTCATTATCTCTGATGATGTCGTTTTTGTTGTTGCGATGGAGAGAAGTAGCTCTGTTTTCACTGAAAGGATTCTGACCTTTTTTAAACTGAGAAGTTAAAATAAGAGAGTTTCAGAGAGTACTTTGGGACGAGGTCGGGTTAAAGAGATTAGGACACAGGTGTCAAACTCAAGGTCCGTGGGCCAAATCCGGCCCGCCGTAGCTTTTTATGTGGCCCTCTCGACTCCAGACTAAACACTAATGCAGTTTTTATGTTTACTGCCAAATTATATCAATCAGTTCCTCCAGTTTCTTGAGAATTAATGTGGAATTGCATATAAAATTAACAGATTCCTGCATGTTTTTGTGCTAATAATTGGGAGTTTATTACAGATTTTTCTCAGAATTTGTCAAAAACTTTCTTACTTGTATTAAACAGCTGCCTCAGCTTTCATTGATGTCTAAACTGTGAGTAATAACAAGTCACATTCACACACATTTACATAAATAAGCTTAAATATTTACAAATTAGTACCAGAAACACTTTGATTTTTTTCGCAAAAAATCATGAAAAAATCATGAAATCCTGGCGGGACTGAAAAGATGTTCAGTAATATTTAATTTTAAGAATTTGATTATGTTTTAACAGTTTGTGAATAAGTTTTATCAATATATTCTGGAACAACCGGCCCTTAAAGAGCATTCATGATCTGGATTTGGCCCAAAACAAAAATGAGTTTGACACTCGAACGTCAGTGGCTCTCAACCCACTGACATTGGTAAAATAAACTATCAGCAACCTTTCTCGGAGAAGTAGCCTCATTTTTTCTTTATATTCCACTGGAAATTCTTGTTTTCTCTCTGAATGAGCCTGAAAATACTAACGTTTACCACACTTCCTATGAAAACCAGGCTGTGCGAAATCAGAAAGACGTAGCTTAATTTCCTCGAATCATGCACTTTGAGAACTGACAAATAATGTATTTTTCTAATGTTATCCAGAACGTCTGTTTGTCCTTTGTGTTGGTCTTTGATGGACAGGATGCAACCCGACTCTCGCCTCCCTGCTGACATCAGTTTCACCTTCCTGAGAGTAAAATATTATGCTTCCCATAAATGACATCCTTGATTGTTGTCACCCAAAAGGTGAATGCTCTCCCACCTGGAGGATGGCAGGGGTGTAAATTGTTTGGGGTAAATAATTGATCTGTCACACAGGCCCATTTGTCTTTGCCACTCAATAAAATTGGAAATACAAGAAAACATGGCATTCATTAAAGGAAGGTGTGTGTGTTGATCTTTATAAGTTGGGAAGGAAAAAAGTGCTTGTGTCGACAAGATCGATAATTAAAACGACGAAACTGAGACAGACAAAGCTGAAAATGGGCCCGAGTTTCTCATGCATCCGTTTTTAATTATTCTGGCATTTTTGGTCATAGTTCAGGAAATATTTGAGGCTTTGAGATGCTAATCGGCGGCTGCTGGCTGTTTAATGTCTCGTTGCCATGGTTACGCGTCACAAATGTCTGAAAATTGAAAAGTTTGAGCAAAAATCCACAACTAAAGCATCAAGAAGCTCCAACACAAGAAAGGCACATCACCAGCTAATGTGCTCAGCTAATCAATAACTGTAGGTAACTTCCATTCATCAGCATGAACCATCACTTCCCGTCCAGCAGACGCCCACGCGGAGCCTCAGAGGGAAACGGCGGCGCAATGAGTCGGTGGATTGATGGTTCGACCCACAAAACCCCTATCACGTCTTCTTCTGCATGTGTATAAAATGTACAATAAATTATTCTCCTTTTCCATCATAAAAAACCCAAATTATGTAACCAAACTGGAGTGAAACATTTAATAAGATGATCCAGAAATAGTAAGTTTAGATAAATAAGCTGTAAGTAACCTGTGTCAAACATGGAAGGAGGAAATTTACATCTACATAAAAAAGTCTACATAATCTCAGATAACAGCCATATGGAGAACAGAAATGTCAAAATATTTTCTGGTTTTAATTTTTTTGTTGAACTTAAAGGCTTCACACCAAACTAAATTTAAAATAAAATCAAAACTCACTGATAAATACCAGCAAACATGTTCTTGTGCTGTGTAAAAATGTGACACTCCCTACACCAAATTACTTTTGTAAGGTGTTAATTCGGACTTTGACTAGGCCACTCTTAAATCTTTATTTTCAGAGGTGAACTTACTGCAACGTTAATTCAAGTCAGCTTGAGACTAAAGATACAAACTAATAACCAAACGTTATCCAGGATTTTCTGATTAAAAGCAAAATTTGTGGCTGTATCAACATGATAGATTGTCAAGTTGCATATTTGCTAATTTTATTCTGAATTATTTTTGGTTTATTTCTGCAGACATATGAGTATGAAAAAAATATTGACTTCTCACAACAATCACCAAACATAAATAATGAAGAAACATTTAGATCAGTTTAATGTGTTTTCATAAAAACAAACTGAAAACAAAAGTGAAGACAAAAATGTGTTGGAGAAACAAAGTTTGTTTTGTTGCGACAATAATTAATCATCTCAACATCATGGCATCCCTTAGCTTGTGCTTTTTTAGATAACAGCTTAATATGTGTGATAAATTAAACCAGAGATGCTGAAAACATCCCAGTCATAGATTAAAACTTAATACTGCATCTAATCATCTTCATACCCTGACAGCAATATCATCAGAGGAAACTGGAACCAAAACAACACGGCTCACTTCTGCAGCACTGTTATCTCAAGAAAACAACAAAATGTTGAAGCTAATTTTTAATATCGCACAATGATAAGCTTTGTTTTCCCAATATACCTCCAGATTAATTCACCATTAGTGGCAAATAATACATTCAAACTGCAGTCAAATCATTAATGCAACTGCAGAAATCTGCTTGGATGCAATATTTATGTCTGATTCAAAGCTCATGAGGATGAAATTATGCAAAAGAAGGATTATTAATAAAAAATTTGAAAAACGTGGTTTGGTCCCAAACTATATCCTCATTGCAATGCTCAACAATATTGTGTCAAATATTCTCCAGGGTTGTTTATAATTTTGAGAAATCCACTTCAGATTAAAAATCTAAACATTTAACAGAATCTCCTCCTACTGATTAGAAACCAAGTAAAACATTTTGCTTTTACGTCCTGTTTAGATGGCGTTTCAGTTTGTTTTTGCACTCAACAATGTCAATTTTGCAAACTAACAAGGGATGTATTGAAATGATTGAATTACTTTGATATAACCTTGAATAGTTTTTTGTTTGTGCTGACTTTGATAGAGCAGGCAGCAAACTGAATTAGGAAATAAGGCAAAAAGCTTCCAGGGCAGAAGGACGACCAAGAGCAGCTGCCAGCTTCCAACATCAACATTTTTTAATTTTTGGGTGTGTCTGAGATGGCGCAGCTTCAATAGTTCACTATTTGTTCCAGCTATTGTGGTAAAATATAACAGAAAGCAAAATATTCTGATTTAAGAAGGCAATGAGGATTTCTGTCTGAAGCCACAAAAACGCATATGTACTGCTGGACTAAAATCACTCTCATTTTCTCAATTAAAATAAGTCTCTCTTCCTTGCTATGCTTTTATTCTGTGTGTGACAGAGTGTAAAACTCCTAGCATTACCCTACAGATGGGGAGTAAGTAACCAAAAAGATCATTCTGCATCCATCATGTTGCTAATATTTCTCAGAAATGCTTCAGTAATTTTGTGCGAGGAATTCAAAGGGAGCTTTCAGACAAAGTGACAGCTGCATTCAGACTCAGACCATTCTGGGAGAAAAACACTTAACAAAAGAAACTGCTCGAGCTAACTCCACTTTTATATCAAACTACACAGCAATCCATGTGTGGAATCTGCTATATGCCATCGCTAGGATAAACAAGGACGTCGTAGCTTTAAAAGCAGTGCTAGTGTAAAGATAATGAGCTAATTAGTCATCCATCCACACTAGCTCTGAGCGCTAGATGAAAACCTTTTAGTCTGCAAAGCCTTTCCTCACCAACATGTGTTACTACTGTGGCTGAAAACCTGACATGTGCTTCTTCTCTCAGCAGGCATCTCGGAGGAAACACGACCGTCATTAACCGCCGAGAGACTCCTCTTTAAGTTCACAGTTTGATCCGCATGATGCCAATGAAGCTATGCTGTTTTATCTTTAATGTGACACATATACCCTACAAAATTTAAATGGAAAAAAAAAACATGTTGATAATGCTGATTTGTATCCTTTCGCTGAAGTCGGTATGCTGGAATGTTACAAAGGTATCAATCAGGAGAAGGCTACGAAAATATAAATTTCAAGATGAAGGTGTCATCTGTTTAACCAGGAGTGTCAATTTCAGTTTCATTTCGAGCCAAATCAGAAATCTGAATGTTCTTAAAGGGCCGGTTGTGCCAGAGTGTAGTGATAAAACCCATTAAACTGTTAAAATATCAATAAACAGCTGTTTTGTTTCAGCATTCAGTAACTGCTTCTAAAAATTAAACGATATAAGACATATTTTTACACTGATCAGTCCATCTAGGATTTTGTATCAGATTTTGTGGTGCTAATTTAGAAATATTTGTAAAGATTTTTTTACAATACTTGCTGACGTATAATGCTAAACATGACTTTTTATTAATTGCCATTTTACTGACTATAACTTGACTTCAAGTAAGAATGAGGCAGCAGTCAAAGTTTTGAGAAAAACATTCAGTAAAATCTGAAAAAATGTGGGGATTTGTTGATTTTGTGTGAATTTTGTTAATAAGAAACACTGAACTAGCAGCTTTAATAACAACTTGCTGCAACAAAGATGCAGCAAGATGGTGGAAACAAAGATGGCGGAGACAATCATTTACAACCAAGTCTTATAAACTCAGATGTCTTTCTGTTTTAGAAGTTCCTGCAGAACTTAAAACTTTTAAATCATGACTTTATCTGTAGTTTGAGATTACGACTGCATTCAAACCTTTTCAGCTAAAAACATATAAATATCTTTCCCAGACGAACTGGACGACTATAATTAACTTGTATGAACCAAAGTAAAGGACAGAAAACTGAGGTGTGCTATTATCATTTTAATGTCAGACATAACAGCACATTTTCACATTTAAATGAGCCATAAATGTCAAATTATTTTTCTTCTTTTATTGGTTTACTTGAAAGGTTATTCTCCAAAAGTGGGAGTACACTTTAAATATATCTTAATTTCTCAAAATTAATCTAATTTGTTGCTACAGCATGTAAAGTAATTTTAATAGGAGATAATGAATATTGGTTTGGCTCAGATTTTTTTTATTTGTCGTGCTTTTTAAAAATATATGGTTATTCTCTCATTTTAAATCTTGAATAATATGCTTTTTAACCTTCCAAAAAGTAAGAAATTCAACCTAGTGCTTCACTATTTCACACAGGAGAGGAATGGTTTGAAAGCTTTTTTCCTAAATAAATAAGCCCAAATTGAAACAGATTTTTGTTTTTATCTTTAATGTTATAATTGGTCTTAAGTTCTTACAAAATTAAGTGTGACAAAAAAGTGAAAACAGCAGAAATAACCACTGTTCTTGGCACTGCATGTGCTTTGATATTCTCTGTATGGATTGGAAATTAATAAGTTCTGCTTTGAACATCCAGTTCTTGTTTGTCATTGAAGTTGCATCCTCTATAATCAAGCCCAAGACTGAAATTACAATCACGGCGAAGACGAGTTGATAAAAATGTCTAACAGCAACTGTAACGTCCTTAGCGTTAAATCCAAAGATGAGGAAAGTGAAACAGCTGCAATTTTGGTCTTAATGTGAAATAAATTACATCTCCATTAGAGCTTTACAGCGATGTTCCATCAGCATGTTCCCTATTTTCCTAAAGTTAAGTGGAAACATGCTATTATTCTTGAAATGATGTTGGAAAACAATTTTGTTTTGGTGAACTAAAATTCACCTCCTCCACCTGCTAGCACATTTATGCATCAATATTTTTCCAGTTAACCACTTTAACCAGTCAAAACGTGAGAAAGTAAAGCAAAGCATCCTTCAGTCATTGTTTAGGAGCATCACTATTGTCAGTAACATTTTATTTTTTGCGCATTCGCCTCCTGAAAAGCAGCCTGACAACCCAAATTGTTGCCTTTTACACTCCTGCCCTATTAATTCCTCCAAAACCATCAGCCCCATGTCTGATGGTGCACTCAGATAAAAAAGGAAAATAGACTAAGACTGAAGCTGTCTCTCTGCAAGCTTCGATTACACAACACTGTTATCCCTTCCTTTTGCGTCAGGCTTTTGTGGAAGGTGATTGTTGATGAGCTGCTGCTTCCTATAGGCACGCTATAACAGGAGCCCGTCCAAGCACCGGAGTCGCAGACGGGAAGATAAGATCATCGCCTGCCTGAAAAAGAGACGAGCCAAAGGCGAGACACTGTGATGGCCTCTTCTCCTTTGTCAGCGTGTTTTACAGAATTGGAGTTGGTGTGAGAAAAAGAATCAATAAGTGATGGGAGTGGATAGAGACAAACAAATTGACAGCGGATACCGAGTGGAGATTATCGAAACGACTTTGTAGTTTTTGATTCTTTTGAACATTTGAACGAAGCTCAGCACTAATGTAATATTTTTGATTTATCCAAGGATGCAGGTTTAACAGAAAACTAATGAGATCTTGAGTCATTTGTTTTTTAGGTTCGTATATATTCCCCTAATATTTCTTTTTCTTGATTTGAAATCCATAAAGCAGAGCAAATATATTCTTCTGAGCTCTCTTGGTATCAATGCATGCTTGAATTATACTACTGAGTTTAGCAAATCCCACTACGCAGGCAACACTCAGATTTACGTCCAACTACGCAGATGACACTCAGATTTACGTCCAACTACGCAGATGACACTCAGATTTACGTCCAACTACGCAGATCACACTCAGATTTATGTACAACTACGTAGATGACACACAGATTTATGTCCAACTACGCAGATGACACTCAGATTTACGTCCAACTACGCAGATGACACTCAGATTTATGTCCCACTATGCAGACAACACTCAGATTTACGTCCAACTACGCAGACAACACTCAGATCAACGTCCCACTATGCAGATGACACTCAGATTTATGTCCCACTACGCAGATGACACTCAGATTTACGTCCAACTACACAGATGTAAAACAAATTTCTACTTTTGTTTTATACATTTTCAGAGGCTTTTCTAAATTACGATGAAAAAGAAGGATTCCTTCATTAACACAGAAGGGTTCCTTCTATGAAAGGCTTCTTTTCATAGGGAGGGGTTCCCTATGAAATAGCTTATTTATGAGTCTGAAATAAGTTATTTCAGAGTCATTTGAGCTTTTCAGTGGATGTCTAAACTCCTAATTTCACACTATTAGACATGAAAAGTGAATAAATTACTATGCGCTCAACACATAAATCTAAAGATAAATTTGTTTTTATTGTAAAGGAAAATCACTGCTTGACATTTTAATCTAATTTCTATTAATGGACTTTTGATTTGTTCTGGGAATAAAATCTGCCTTTTCCAACATTTTTGTTCATCGCAGCAGGTAAGTGCTCTTTGCACAACGTGTGTTATGTAACACTGCACCTATCTATTCTTATGTAACCATCAGAGCGAATCTCAGCCTTGGCTTCTCTTAATAACCCCCCACCAGATGTTCCTCGGGATCCTCTTTAATAACCGCGGACGGAGAAGAAAGGAGTGGAGCTGGAGAAGAAAGAGGACTCCTTCAAAGGATGCTTCATTCACGGTTTTCTCTTTGAGTGGGCGAGGGCTTAAGGACGGGTCATCTCGTGTTTGTCGAGGGTTGTCAGTGTAGATAGACGGCGCTCAACGCGGAGCTGTTTGTTTGGGTGCTTGCAGATGATTTCAGTACCTGGTGATTCTAATAAAGTCAAAGAGGCTCTGTGACTTTCTGGGGGATTAGGTGTCCCTGCCTGGTCTGCTCTGCTCTCATGAGATCCGTTTACATCTTTTCAGGTGGAGATCAGATGGCAGCATTGAGCAGAAGAGAAAACTGAGGATTATTAGATTTGTTTTTAAGAATCTGGAGCTTGCAGAAAGAGCAAACATAGCTATTATATTACTGAATGATACAAAATGTGTGGATCATCTCTTGGTTTTTAAAGTTTTATTTAAAAAGAAATCAGCCGACTAAAAGCGGAAAATAGATAAAAATGTGACATTGGGATGGCATGCTGAGCATTAGTTGTCATATCACTCATCTCAGACTCAGAGTGAGAGCTTTGTTGAGTTGATGGACCAAAAACTCATCCAAAAATCACGCTGAGTGCCACTGAAGCAGCGTGCTCTAAACTGTGTTTAATTATAGCTGTGAGAAAAGTGGGGAGACGTTTTCTCTCTCTCTCTCTTTCTGTCTCTGCTTCAGCATGGGATCCATTAAACATCCAGGTAACCATGACAACAACTCAATGAAACCAAGACTCTTGAATTGTGCTTTAGAAGTGTCTGTGGAAACAATCAGACGAGTGGTCGCACCCAACACGAATCTGTGTGATTCAATTTTACAGAAAAAAAAAAGGAGAAATCATAAAAACAGGTGCTGCAGCCTTGAAGATTAACTACAAATAAGTATCTTGGATGTACAAAAAGTTTTTAATTATTCAGTTTTTTTGTCACACAAATTTCAGATAAAAAAATCTAATAAGAGGAAGATAATATGGGTAAAGAAAAGCAGAAACTACTGCACCTGATGGAAACTAGAGTTCTGCTCTTACCCAAATAAAATTATCTAAAGTGCAACAACAAGTCCAGTTCTTACTGACTCGAAAGACTCAGATGTTGTGGCATAATTTCAAACAAACACCGCAAAGCGCAACACAAAAATAATTCCTCCACAATACAAAATCAGTTAAGAACCAGGTTGATTTGCTTGTTGTTGTTTTTCCTTTAATGTTGAAATCATTAGTTGAGATCTACTTGGGTTATCTTTCTCTGAAAATAAAATTTGTGTTTTATACTGTAAGACCGATTCCCGGTCCGGGGTTTAGCTGAGAACTCACGGGAAAGCTTCAGCGAATTATGAAGAGGTAAATAATTTCCACTTTTATTTGATTTAAGGTGGAAAGTAGCAGTTAGGTGTTACTAATCAGATAGTGATCACTGGCTATTGCTACCAGAACTCTATATTAACAATGCCAATGTACAAAGACATTAGCAAAGACATAAATTTTCCTGTAAAACTTGCTTGGAAAAGCCTGACAATAATGATTAAAGTGTTTTTTTCTGATTAGTTTTCCCTTTTTAGGTTCTATCTTATACCAAAATGGCTATAAGATAGCCTTCTTCTTTATAGCTATCTTCTTGGTAGCCAAGAAGGCAACCAAGTTAGCCTTGGTAACTTGGTAGCAACGCTAATTTGGCCAAGTTAGCCCTAACTCAGTAGCTACCAACCAAGTTAGTCGCTACTCAGTAGCTACTAACTACTAAGTAGCTACTAACTTGGTTGGTAGCTAACTTGGCCAGGCTAGTAGCTACTGAGGTAGCCTTGGCTACCAACTGAAAAATTTCCAATGTGAGTTTGGAAATTTCAACTGATATTCAAATTTCCAACACTATACTGAAACTTTGATTTTATATCAATTTGACAAAGAAGAATTTTAAGCATTAAAACTAAACTTTCCAACAAAGCAGTAAATTATGCTGCTGATGAAATTTCCATTTCATCCACTTCATCCTTCATCTTACTTGAAAGCAGATTTTCTTTTTCCCACAAGTCCATTATATTTAAATGCTCAGCTTTGCCATCAAAACCTTAACAGCCTTGACATTTCATTCAGAAATCCCTAAACTATCCTTTTAGCTTTGCAGTTTCCAGCTGACCCAAATGCAAAACACAGTTGCCTTGTCCAGCAGATGATTGTAATCTGACCCATGCATCCAGATCGCCCTGGTGGCTCAAACGCTGGTGTTAATGTGAATTAATTGTGACGGTAGTGAGCAGCCTCTGGGTGAAATAATGACTTCACCTGAGGGGTCCTGAGTGGCAGCGAGGCAGAGGTAATTGTTCCGAACATCCCAGTGAGGCGCTCTCAGCTTGATCAGTTGCCACTTATTCAAGTGTGTGTGTTTCCATCAGAGTGAAACATAGAAGAAGAGAGAAGAAGAAGGAGAAGAAGAAGAAGAGTGACTCTTTATTACTGCAGTTCGTCATGAGCAGCACTACTGAAAAGTTTGTTGTAGTTTCACACCCCTGCAAGGCGAAAACTACCAGAAGAGCATTCGCTTTGAGCTCGGGTTGTTTCTTCCTGCTGACTGTATTCGATTCCCTAATGAATTTCTATATTTTATAATCTGAAATTAAACTAGAGAAGCATTGCAATCATTTTATGGGTGATCAGTCAATTCAGGGAAAAACGAAAAGCCGTAAAAAGTTATCAAATTCAAGTGAATACAAACTTTTGGTTGGAAATTGTGTAAGATGAGAGTTTCAAAGACAAAAAATGTTAAAAATGACATAAAAATTTAAATGATTGTACATTTAAAGATGAGAACATGAGATTTAAGTGTCATGTAATCATGTAATGTGGAAATAATTTAAGTTTCAATGTTTATAGGTTGATGAGTATGAGAGGCACAGACTTTGTATCTACCTGCTCCTTTTCAAAAATGTTATTTTTTTCTTATTTCTTACTTTTACTTTTGTCTGTTTGAAATAAAATAAAATAAAATAAAAGTAAATAAAAACCATGGTGGATGCATGGACATCAGTAAGTCCTTCCAGGTTTTCACAAATCTGCAAAATTCAGACAAAATCAACAGATCTCCACATTTTGTTCCTGATTTTACTGAAAATTGTTCAAAATCATTGAGTTTTTGCCTCAGATTTACTTGATTTTATAGTAATAGAGTAATAAAAAGTCATATTTAACATCATACATTAGCGCAAATATTGTAAAAAACTCCTTACAGACATTTCTAAACTGGCACCACATAATCTGTCATTAGTAAAACAATCACAAAATCCTGGAGGAACAGCTATTTATTGTAATTTAATTGTTTTTATCAACATATTTTGGCACAACCGGCCCTTTAAGAACATTCAGATTTTGTTTGACACCCCCGGTTTAGGGTCTCTACTTTGAAGCGTCGCTTGTGTCAGTAGAAGAAGAAATAAAGACAGAAAAATGAGAGTCAGAAAATGTTTGGAGTTGCAGGCGATGACCAGGAGCAAAATGAAATGGAAAAGATGGACAACTTGTTAACAGGTCAGCAGTGACTCAAAGCGTTCAGGGAGAGCATGAGGTTAACTGACAAAACCTCTGCTACTCACAGAGAAAGACAGGTTTTATTTCAAGGAAAAATATCTAGCAAACGTCCCGTTGTCTGACCTTTATGTAAGAGAAATAAAAAAAGAGACGAAGAGTCTCAGAGAGCAGCTCCGCTTTTTCTGGCATCTCGTTTAAAGGAAGTGAAAGGAGAAACAGTATCTACTTATGCAACTTTATAGGTTCTAATGAAATAAAATAAAATGCTTCATTCATATTTCACAGGACGTATTTATGCAAAGAGTTGTTTTTGCATCCCTACTTAATTTCCTCAGTTTTTAGTCAGTTGTATCAGGGATGTCAAATCAAGATTATGAACGCTCTTAAAGGGCCGGTTGTGCCAGAATGTATTGATAAACTGTTAAAGTATTAATGAATTCTTAAAATTAAATGATATTGTTGAACATCTTTTCAGTCCCTCCAGGATTTTGTGATTGTTTTTGTGTTTCTGGTTCGAATTTAGAAATATTTGCACTTATTTATGATGGTAAATGCAACGTTTTTACATAGATCATAGACTGTAATCTGAAATCTGAGGCAACTGTTTAGTACAAGAAAGAAAGTTTTTCACAATTTTAAAAAAAAATCTGCAATAAACTCCCAATTATGTGTTAGCGGAAAAAGTGCGGAAAAGAAAGAAATCCTCCAGACATCTTTCATGGTCAATGATTGTGAAATGTGTGAAGAACAAAGTTTTAGATTGTAACTACTTCTGATTTATGGGTATAACTCCTTACTGCATCAGGAAACCTTAAAGTAACCAAAGAAAGAGATATTGGATTTATTGTTTTTATTTTAGATTTTAATTGCATACTTGGTTTGATTTAGTGCAGGGGTCCCCAAACTACGGCCCGCGGGCCGGATCCGGCCCGCCTCCTCATTTGGTCCGGCCCCCTGAACAATACCAGAGAGCATTCAGTGTTTTTTCTTCAACCACCAGGTGGGCTCTTGAGCAGATATGAAACTTAGTTTCCCTCAATGGAATATATACTAGTCAGTACCAGTCACCATTTCGCTCCCGCTATTTTTTCCATTTCCATTCTGGGTAAAAATCTATCTACAAACGCGAATATGTCGTCGGCAGTAATCCAATCCCTCCCCCCGGTCCACAGTTTCACTCTCCCTCCACCCCCCGTCAACAAAACTTTTCTAAGGTTTCTTTCTCGAAAAACTAAGACCGGCCCCCAACCAGAAAAGGAAACAGTCATGTGGCCCTCGCAGGAAAAAGTTTGGGGACCCCTGATTTAGTGTGTTGGAAGGAAAAACAAATGCAGAGCGATGAAGGCCAATGGGGGAAATGGACGTTGGTTGGTGCTAATTATTTCTAAAGGTAGGACGCTAAGCTTGTTTTTGTGGCATCTGGGCTGGAGCTGCAGAGGGAGAATGTGGTGAGAAATGTCTGAGTGTTACAAATGTGGGAGCAGTTAACCTTTAAACGGCCTAATTAAACCACAGAGCCATTAGGAAACCTGTGATTAAACCAAACCTGCTCAATGACGGGAATGAAGGACATCTATTCAGCAGGTTATGTAAAGATCTTTTTTTATTATTTGTCAAAAAGGGGAAGAAAAGTGCATATTTCTGTCTATTTTATATATTTATTGAATGTTTCTTAGAATATTTGTGAAATAAAGTTTGATGTTCTGTTAAGGAAATCAGTTGTAGAGATGTTGTAGCAATAAAAGCTGGACATTTGTGCCATCATCTCAGCTATGATTAAAAGCAAACCGTTATTCTTCTGCAGTCTCGCAAAATTTGGATGATAAAAACACTAAATTCTGCAAAAATGTTATGGAGAGCCATTTCAGCCAAAATTAATAACAAGTATTTATTTAACTTATTTATTTATACAATAATACTTTTTTATTATTTAGTTTTGGCTGACATGGCTCTCCGTATTCTGTAAGTTGTAGCATGAAACAAAACTAAAAACTAAACTTTCTAACTCCTGCACAAGTAAAAATACCCA
This sequence comes from Poecilia latipinna, assembly GCF_001443285.1. NCBI lineage: Eukaryota > Metazoa > Chordata > Actinopteri > Cyprinodontiformes > Poeciliidae > Poecilia > Poecilia latipinna. Next base: position 67,428 of record NW_015113348.1, read on the forward strand.
GAGCGTTTCCCCAAATGTTTTGTTTTGTATTATTATTTTATTTAGTGTTTTGTCATCCTTTAACATCCTTGAAATTAGACAGAAAACCTTGGAATGATTTGAATGTAAAAGAGTCAAATCATTTTTCTAGTGGATCACTTGCTTGTCAGTTTTTAATGTTTTTAAAACATCTAAAATGAAAAACAAACTTTTATCAGGACAGAGGAAAGAGCTTATAAAATAAAAAATAGTGGAATCAGTATGTATAATTTTACATTAGATGATAAACAAATGAAAAATAAATCAGAACAATTTAAAACATGTTATGTAAAATGATTTAAATCTTATTTAAGGTGCATTAAAATATAACATATGATTGGAGGAAAATGATACACACAAGGCTTCATTTATGTCTAATTGTAACTGGAATCCCACAGGGAACTGTGTTTGGTCTCTTTATTCAATTATTTATTTTATTTCAATTAACCTTTCAGAAATATGCTGCAAATTTTCAAGTCTAATCTGGTAGATTTGTCCGGAATTCAATAAAGAAAATTACATTTTAATGTTAAAAATCTTAAATCCAAATAGCTGCTTTTAGAAATTTAACAGCCTAAAATCTCAAAAGCAAATTGAAAACGATCAATTTCATGTTCTTAAAGTCAAAATTAAAAAATAAAAAGTGTCTTTATTAAACTTCTACATTGTTTTGTGGAGTAACATTTTCTACAAGTCTGACAGATGTGTGTAATTTTTATTTTTGAGCTTCCAATCATTTCACTCCCAAATTTTAATGTATAATTTCAGTAATAAATGATGGCAGCGGACTTTAAATATGCAACAAAGGATTTATAGTCTGGCAGATGGATGATTAACTTTTAAATAGCATAAGAAATATTGTGTGGAAATAAAAATAATTTTTATTTTAAAAAAATAAAATAGCTCCAGAGTATTTAAGAACCTGGGATAAAAGACAAGCAGCATTTTCTGAATATCTGAAGCATTTTCTCCACGTGTTTTGGTATTTACCCAACTTAGCAACACATTTCAGAAACCAGCTTTATAATGGAGATACTTTTCGTGTAAACGTAAGACGATAATCCCTGTCATGTCACCTGCACTTATAAATCTGCCAAAAAGGCATTTAGTGACAACACAGGCTGTGAGGATAATTAACACAAAACAGTCTTTTCAGGATAACGCTCCCAGGGCCACTGGGGTGTCATTAAACTGTTCAGTAACAAATTGATCCAGCTTCGCTCTTCACACCTTTGTCAGTGGGGAAAAAAATAGAAACCACAGTAAACAGAAACATGATCCAGCTCATCTAACACTGCCAAAACCTGAGAAGCTCCTGAGACAGAAACCCGGAGCTGACGGCGTGTTTGTGTTATTATATCAGCTGCACATCCGTGTGCCTGACATTCAGAGACGGGGCTGCCTCTCCGCCTCACGTTGTGTCGGTGCATTTAGATTCCTGATGATGTTCTCGTCGTCTCCAAACTAATCAATTAGGGAGGCAATTTCAGTGTTTTCCTGCGTGTGTTTGGTTGCAGGCATGCAGCATAGCAGCATGCTGGAAGCCACCTATGTTCCTGCTCATGAATGTTAATGATGAAATCGTTTCTCACTCATCAGCTCCTTTTTCCAAAGCCAGCCAATGTGACAGACTATGTGCTGTCTGCATCCTCTGTGTTGTTTTTTTTTTTTTTTGAAAATGATAAACAGCTTCTAGGTTAATTTGATCAAACCTGGTTCATTTAAAAAATGTGACATAACAGGCTTTCATCCCTGCATGCTGCTTGCTCACCTTGTTCTGCAGGTAGCGGAGGGAACGCTTTGTACTGCTCCTCTGAAATATCAACACTGCTGCATTGGAGGCCACTTTGCTGACATTTACCATGACATTTGACATTATCACACTCGGTCCTCCTGCAAGCAGACACAAAGGAACACAAGCAATGATTACAAACTTGCTTCAAAAGCTGCTAAGTATTTGAGTTTCTCACCTGCTGACTCCACAGAGATTGAATTTTGTCTAGTTTTTGCTTTGCCTCTGTGTATTTTCAAATGTAATTGTAAAAAGTTTTGACAATCCTCTAAATTTGCCAAACCTTCTTGTAATCTCTACATTTTCGTTCAAAGGTTGTTTTTATTTACTTTAAGTGTCTTTTTTTCCTGAAGTGTACATTTACACCAAAAAATTTAATTCAGAAATTTTGTAGAAAAACAAAGAATATCAGAGCTAAAAAAGTGAAACATTTGTCACAAAAATCTCAGGAAATTTTAGTTAAATGTCAAAAAAACATTGACTTTTAAAACTCAGAAAATTTCCTAGGCTTTTAAATTTCTTGTATTAATCTGGTATTGAGTCCCTTTTTCTATCTACATTGGTCCTAATATGCCACTGTAGAACCTAGATGGAGGTTATATAATATTTAAATTAATTTATAAAACTAAAAAAACAGATAACAGCAGAAAAACACAGAAGGAAACAGCATAGGCTCAGAGAAAGAATCACAACCAGTAACAAATCATGATTTTTTTCCTTAAATTGGCAATTATTAGCTTAAATAAATAAAAAGTAAGTCAAGCTGTCATGTTTACTTTCAGGAAAAAGCACACTGCAGGTTGGGGAAGTGTAGATTCATGAGTGCAGATTGAAATATTTGAGCCACAATTATTTTTGCACCATCATAATCTAATGAAACGACAAGCTAACAAACTCATTTCTGAGGAAAATATCGTGAAAGTTGGACAAACGAGCAGTTTTCCTTATAATCCAACACAAATGTCGTATTATTCACTCTGTAATGAAACTAAATTTGTGTTTTAATAAATCATGTTCCAACAGTTTATGAAGGCAAAGCGACAAGAGGCTCGTTTTGATATCACTGCAGTAATTATCTCAATCTCAGAGCAAAACAAAAATAATAACAAATCCTGGCTTTTGTCCAACAGCTATGAAATAATACAGTTATTCTGAGTGTTAATCTGACTTCAGACATGCGTAAATGGAGTACAACAAATAACCCACTCCTCATTTTTCACTATCAAACTGTAAATAAATTGTGTTTTTGCATTAAAAAGCATCAAAAGTCCAAAAATCTTTGGAAATATGTCCGTGTCCTTGGAAGAAAATCCCTAAACAAAGCTGGATTAACCAACACTCAGGATTATTTGGTGTAATTCTGTAATCCAGAGCTGCTGCATGTAGCATAAAACACTACACACAGATTTAAAATCAGATAAAAATCAAAACTGACGTTAAACTCATGATTTTATAACATTGTCTCATCTCTAAATCTCACCACAGAAATAAAAAAAATACTCAGTTTCATTAAAAACCACACAAAAGACTCAGAATTACTGATTTATAAAACCCGATAAATCAATTTTCATTCAGTTTTTAATCAAAATACACTGGAAAAGAGTTTAATCATAAAAACTATTTAAGGATTTGATTACAGTTGTGGAGTCGTAATAGCCAGCCGCTTCCCACAGAAACCAAACCCAGGAGAAAAATATCATTGATTGCAGCGATAATAGCGGAAAATACTGCAGCTCAGTTCTTTTAACAAGTGCAAAAAAATAATCCTGCAGTTTCAACTGCAGCCTCATCAGCTGAAAAATCAACAAAAGCTAATCGTATAATCAAATTTCAAAACAGATCAGAAACTTCTGGCTCTGAATTATGAGCATTTATTACAGTTCACCTCTATTCTTTCCTTCTGCGCTCTAAAAGCAGTCCTAATTCCTGCAGGTTGACACAAAAATGAAAACGAGGCGCCTGAAGGTTGCTAAAGCTTTAAACCAAACACCTTTTAGATAAAATTATTGATTGGTCTTCATCTGGCATTTCTAAACAAGAGCTGATTTCACAAGATTATTTATGACCGACCATAAAGATGCAGCAAAATCTCAATGACTGAATAAATCAAGTATTTTTTTAATTCAAATTTCATTGATCGGACTCCTTGCTAAGTGTTTGATCAAATTACGTAAGACCATATCTTTACAGATTTGTTTCAAAAAATGAGTTTATCTAAACTGAGAAAGCTTGATTGATGTCCTTTCCAAAGCAAATGAAGACACAAAACCACACTACAAGTAAAAAAACTGAATTTTTCCACTGAAAGGTAACAAGATGAATTAATATCTAAAGGCTATAACAGAATAATTAATCTGAAACTAATGAATTTATCATTACTTTTCCTCCTCACTGAGGAAAAACGAATCAACGGTAAAATATAACAATACACATAAAGAAAGATTGAATCAATGTGTATTGTTTGTAAAATCTTTTTTTTCTAGCCGACAGCATCAAAGTAAATCATCGCCTCTTCTTAGCCTGACGTTAAATCTATCAGAAAGTAAGACAACATAATGAAGGCCAGCTTTGAAAAAGATCTAATGTCGCTATTCACTCCATAAATTGGTGGCATTGAGCAGAAAAACCGTCTCATTTATCTAACCTGCAGGTAATCAGTTCTTCAAGCTGCATGAGCGATAAAATCATCCAGAATCACCACAAAAACAGGCAATTCATCGTCCCAAAAGGCCAGATCAGAATCTGTGGAGGAGGGTCTCTCCAACTTCTTAATGCAACAATTAATCGAATATAACCTGAGCTTTTTTATTAGCTTTGATTGGTAGCCAGCAGTTCATCCTGGAAATGCAATGAGAAACAAACATTAAGTTCTGCAGCTTTGCTTTGTGTTTTCAGAAGAGTTCAGAGCTTGTTCTGTTCCAAAACATTCCTGCTAACAGTTTTAAAAGCACTCATGTTATTATGGAAACTCTCACGTGACAATGTAAGAAAACATTTCTGTTTCCAGGGCATATTCCGCCTTGATGCGCTTGTTTTGGCAGAGCTGTGATGAGACTTATTTAAATAAAAAGCAGTCCTGGTTCTCCAAAACCCGCTTCCACAAGAGGCACAAGTCGGAGTTACTATTTTGTCCTGTTGTCTTTGGCTCCTAATGAGAAAGCCTTTGGGGAGAGACAAACAATGTGGACAGTGATTGCTGTTATGTTTACGTCTTTGCATCAAGATAATCGTTTCCTGCTTTCAGCGTTCCAATTACGAACCTAGAAATGCCAATTAAGTGTTTACTATGAAGTCATTTTGATTTTTTTTCAGCCACATGACAACAGAAACTCAGACACAAGTAGAGACTGAATCAAACCATTAAGTTCAGAACGAAAGCAGAGCAGGCTTTGGGAACGTTGTCACGGCGACAGCAGGGTTCGGTCTATGAAATTTCAGATTTTTGTACTTAAATTTTAAACACAAAGTTTTAAAATGAATCTATGGCTGGCCTCTCCGAGGAGGTTTGGCTTTAAATATGGATGCATGGATTGAAATATAAACACTTTCTCGTGTTTTTGAAAACTTTCTCAGCGCTCCAACCCTCAACAATCAATACCAGATAATTATATATTTATAACTGAATGATTAGTTCAACTTCCAAAAGTCCAAAAACCTTTTTTCTAATCCCAGATTTTAGAGCATGACGTTCCAAAATCATGTTCTATCACGTCTCCTGCTTCATTTCTGTTCATCTTTATTGATCAAAAATCTGATCTGATTATTGATACAGCTCTGGAAAAAGTTAAGAGATCACTTAAACTGACCAGTTTACGTTTTATAGGTTTATGTTTGAGTAAAATGAACATTGTTATTTTATTCTATGAACTACTGACAACATGTCTCTGAAATTCACAGCAAAAATGTAATATTTGCCAAAAATGAGAAATGGTAAATAAAATAACAAAAAGGTGCAGTGCTTTCAGACCTCAAATAATGCGAAGAAAACAAGTTTATACTTATTTAGAAACAACAATGCTAATGTTTTAACTCAGGAAGAGTTCAGGAATCAAATAAATAAATAAAAATAAATTAATAAAAATGAGGTTTTTACAACTTTCCCAATAACTAGTGTTTCCAAAACAGCCAAACTGCCAGTGCAGCTTAATGTTTAAAACTAACCAATGAAATTAAATTGCAACCTCATGTAGATCAGATAAAGTCGCCAGCTTGGATGTTTGGCTCAAGTGTTTTTGCTTTAATTTTGGGGGGACAATTGAGGATTTTAGACAAATTCAGACATAAAATCAACCGTATGTGACGGTTTGAGTGATGCCCTCATGAACTGAACTCCACAGGAGGTGTCGTTGGTCTGAAACGATTCCTTTGGTGTGTTTCACGTTGGCTCTTCTGTGCCTGACCTTTTGATTTCAATAATTTGACCCACAACTCAACTACATCTAGTTCAATTCAGCTTTTTCACTCAGTAGTTAAATGAAGCTCATTTAAGAGATGTACAATTGATTAAAAGGCTAAGAAACAAATCAAAGCACCACAAGAAATACTGAAAGAAAGTATTCAAGTTGAAGAAAAAATTTTTAACTGTAAAAAGTACTCGAATTTTAATGAAAACACCAGAAAATACCCTAAGATTACCAGCTTCTGCAGCTAATCTGACTACACTTGTGTCATGAAGCGGTGTGGTTATAGTGAGGATCGCACGCTGAGACCCAGGTAGATGAAAAAATAATAAATTTAATGAAAATTAATCCAGCAGAACAGCACGAAGGAACAACTGGAGACACGAGGAAACAGGCAAAGGTTTGACAATGTTAGACAAGGACCCGACGAAGAACACAGACACAGGTGGGTTTAAATACACAGGGAGGGTAATCAGGTAAGTAGACACACCTGGGGGACAATCAACGGGGAGGACAGGACAGAGACTCAGAGGAAACAGGACAGAAGCACAGAAAATGTCAAAAATAAACACTCAAACACACGGATCATAACAACTTGCTGCCTCTATAGTAGCATCAGAGTTTATATTTTTATTAGTTTGATGACATTAAACTCAGAGAACCTGGGAAATCCAACAATATGGTATGTTCTCATCCTGCAAACACTTAAACATTTTCATTCTCGTAAAATTTTGGTCCTTTCCAAAATTAGTTATGAATAAGGAGAAAAGTCTTAAATAGGTTTTGAAGTAAATGTTTAAATATTTCAGACATTTATGAAAACAATGACACAGAAAATGTGTGCTGTATTTAAAATGAAGAGAGATCCAACAACATAATGAGAGATTGTAACTTTTTTTTTCTTTTTTGCCAGAACTTTAAAAGTACTTTCCAGGAACAAAATATCTTCCTGAAACTTTGATTTTACTTATTTACTGGTTACTTTCTTGCAACTTTAAAGAAATTTATTATATTAAAACATGCAAAAACGTTGCTTGAACTCAACAAATACTTTCCCCGAACTTTGCAGAAATTGCTTGCCACTTTCCTGGCAACAGGCTGGGTTAACTTATTACATACCAGTACTTTCCTGGAAGTTACTGGTTCTTGGAAAACATGAGATTTACTTTGCAGTACAAAAAACCTCTGGAGTTCCAGTGGAGGTGGAGGCAGCAGTGATGTTGGCTGATGTGTTACAGAAAGCAGATAAGAAGACAGAGGCTCCAATCAGAGCAGCAAAAACGATTAAAATAAAACTCCAACGATAAAATTATCCTGCCCAATTGAAGCTCTAACACGTGTCAAACTCACTGTGGCTTTTTATGTGGCCCTCTAAATTCCAGACTAAACACTAAATGTGCTTAAATATCATGTTATCAATCAAATGAATGCAGTTTTTATCTGTTTACTGCCAAATTATATCAATCAGTCCCTCCAGTTTGTTGAGAACTACCGTGGAAATTCACGCAAAACCAACAAATCCCTCCACTTTTTTTGCACTAACATAATTGGGAGATTATTGCAGATTCTTTTTTTCAAAAATTGTCAAAAATTTTCGTATTTGTACTAAACAGCTGCCTCAACTTTAATTTATGTCAGATTATAGTCCATAATCTGTACAGCGAGTAATAAAAAGTCGCATTTACCGACATAAGCAAGCACAAATATTTCCAAATTAGTACCACAAAAACACAAAAGTATCACGTAATCCTTGAGTGACTGAAAAGATGTTGAATTTTAATAATTCATTGATATTTTAACAGTTTTTGATCAGGTTTTATCAATGCATTCTGGAACAACCGGCCCTTTAAGAGCATCCATGATCTTAATTTGACCCAAAACAAAAATGCGTTTGACTCCGCCGCTCCTTTACTTTCTCCTCAAACATGTTTGCAGTAAGTTAGTCAGACGTGTTTATATGACGCGTCTGAATCATAACTTCAGTGAAAAGGTTTCTCTTTCCTTTCCAGTTAATTTCCCCTCGTTGATAACGTCCCTTCAGGACAATTTCGACTCAGAAGCCACAGCTGAAGGTTTCTGAATCACCCTCAGTTTGGATGTGTCACTCTCCCGCTACAGCTGTTATTGCTCTCCTCTTTCCACGGCAATTTCCAGTTTCCCTTGGCTACAGCTTCGTGCCCCTGGCTGGCACAGGGTATAAGATAATGAAGAGAAACACCATGTGAAGATGGGTTGGATAAGTATCTCCAGGGAAGCCGTAACAAAGATTGAAGAACTTTCTAACTTTAGATTGTACAGCCTTCTGTGTGAAAATGGGAGCAAAGCCTTGGCATTCATTGTTCAAGATTATTTTTTATGTTATAATCAAGTTACCGAGAAATACAGACATGTGGACATCAACATAATTCAATTGTTTGTATGTTTATTATGATAAAGTAAGATTAAATGATTTTATTAGATGATAAATGAATATTTACTAAAAGCTTTAAAGGAGTTCTTGTAACAATTAGCAAAGTTAGACAATTTTTCTGACCTTCAGAAATGAATAAAAATGCAGAACACCTATCACTTTTTGTAAAACATTAAATAATCATCCTTCTATGGTGCTGGAAGAAATCCTTTTTTATCCTCCGTGTTCTGATTATTGCAACATGTCTTAATCCTGTTTAACGTGTTATTTTTGCACTGCCTTGTTAAAAATCCAAAGATATTTTTTCAGTTTCAAATGGATTAAACAAAGCCTGAATTTCACCGTCAGTCATTTTTTCTATAGAGTTTTCTTTTGTTAAGACCAAACATGTAATCTTAAGCTCCTTGTTTAAAGTGTGAACGCCTTTTTTAGTCCTCAGAGAGTCTGGTCCATACTGACATGACAGCATCAGTGGCTGCAGATTTGTCGGCTGCACATCCATGATGCGAATCTCCCGGTCCACCACATGCAAAAGGTTTTCTGTTGGACTGAGATCTGGTGACTGTGGAGGCCAGTCGAGTTCAGTGAACTCATTGTTCAAGGAACCAGTCTGAGATGATTGGCGCTTTATGACAAGGCGCCTTACCCTGCTGGCAGCAGCCATGAGAAGATGGTCCACTGTGGTTTAAAGGGATGGACCTGGTCAGCAGCAACACTCAGGTAGGCTGTGGCGTTGATGTGATGCTCAGTTGGTACTAAAGGGCCAGGAAAATATCAACACCACTGCACCACCACCACCAGGCTGAGCCGTTGATCCAAGGCAGGATGGATCCATGATTTCATGTTGCTGACGCCAAATCCTGACCCGACCATCTGAATGCCGCAGCAGAAATCGAGACTCATCAGACCAGGCAACGTTTTTCCAATCTTCTTTTGAGCCTGTGCCTCAGTTTCCTGATCTTATCTGACAGCAGCGGCACCCGGTGTGGTCGTCTGCTGCTGTAGTCCAGCCGCCTCAAGGTTCGACATGCTGTGCGGTCAGAGATGCTCTCCTCGGTTGTAACGAGTGGTTATTTGAGTTACTGTTGCTGTTCAATCAGCTCCAACCAGTCTGGCCATTGACCTTACCAAGCTCCGCCCAGAAACGCCCCTCGACAGTCCCACGTGGCTGCATGGCTCACAAACAAAGCCTCGCAGAGCTTAGTTTCTATGTGTAAACATGGCGTCTTTCATTTAGATTGACTCTCTGCAGAGTATTTCTGAGTCGATTAACGTAGCATTTCTGCCGGATTTTCAAAAAATATCAGCCACGACAATGGACAGGTGAACCAACAAGTTCATGTCATCTTTTTTGGACGACATCAAGGTGTTTGAGCCACGGGTGCCTCCAACATTGTGCGCGTCGCAGCTAAATGCTACCGGACGATGATGAAAACAGCAGATCCTCACACCCTCAGCATAAATATACTGTGGACAAGATCACTGACGCCTGTTGTTCTTGCAAGGCTGGGTAAGTCGGGCATTCATGGTTTTAAGGGTTCCTTTTGAAATCAGTGATTTCTGTTGTTGGCAAATGTTTGAGTGCGCCTAGGCCTGTTACTCGGTACTCGGCGCTAGCGTGGCTAACACGATTACAATTTAGTAAAAAGCCTTTTCAGGTAAAATAAAATCTTTAATGTATGTTAGATACGGTACACATTGCATATCGATCTGTTCAGCTGTGTAACAGACCAAGGTGTAGAAGTTGTATCGGTACTGCCATTATGCTGTACTTAGCTAAAAGGTTTTCATAATGNTGATTACAATTTAGTAAAAAGCCTTTTCAGGTAAAATAAAATCTTTAATGCATGTCTGATATGGTACACATTGCATATTGATCTGTTCAGCTAACATAAGAATGTGTAACAGACAGGCTTCAAGGTGTAGAAGTTGTATCGGTACTGCGATTATGCTGTACTTAGCAAAAAGGTTTTCATAATGGATGTATTAATTATTGACTTTCGTTTTTTTCATTCACTAAACACAAAGAAAGCAAAGCAATAATACGTACACCAGCACACACTCCTTTGTTCTTATTGATCCGACGGTTGAGCTGCAAATGCGGTCGTGCACAGGCTTTAATCCAAGCAAGGCATTCCGTTTCAGATTTTGGAAATCTGTGAATTTTAGTTCCATAAATACGATCAGGATGCCTGACATCGCCTGTAGAGATTCCCCACTGACAGTGGAAAACCTTTCTGCCGGTCTGCTAGTCCACAATGTACATTAGCATGTGTTTACTACTGTAGCTTGTGTTTGTGAGACGGTCACGTATGTGGTAGCTGCGCTGTGACGTGAAATGGGCATTAGCCAAAGAAAGGCTGCCCCTGTGGTAAGGTTCATTCCCAAAGTTTCTTGTAGATGGTGCAATACATGATTGGAAGTGTCTGGCATAAGCTGCAACATGGCAACAGTTTGGTTTACTTGAAAAATAAAACAAGTCTTATTTTAGTTAATGTGCTCAATTACAATATTACATGAATTCAAGACAGCAAGACAGTCATTTTAATTAAATCAAAATAGGACTACTTAAATTCACCAATCAAAAATAGTGTTTAAAATATCCTGGAAACAGTGTGGAATATCTAATCTAACATAGGCTTTTAGACTCGTTGCATTTAAGTTTTTTAAATTACAGCACATCAAACACCCTAAAAGTTAGTGAAATATTAGGCGGAATTTCCCTTTAACCATTTCGCATCAGAAGCTACGAATGAGAAGCCACCTTAGCTATGTTAAAAAACGGAAGCTACCAAAAACTCGTGTCGATATTATTTTTAAGCCACAGCTATTGTGGTTAATCACTGTTCAAAGCTCATATTAACAAGAGCGGCTCTTTAACCCGCGGGTGAAAATTGGCATATCACGACATGCTAACTAGCTTCACAGTTAGCTTATCTTAGAAAGACAGACAACTTTAAGCTTACCTCTCAGTACAGCAGCGCTAGTGTCTATACACGTTTAAAAAAAAAAAAGTCTTTAATCTTCATCCATGTCCAGCCGAGATTAGAGAATTTGCCAAAAGAAAATCTTATAAAAGTACTGTAGATAATAGCTTAGTTAGGCTGTTACAACTGAGTTAACCGTTAATCAGGGCAGTTAAATGATCTCTGGCGTTGCCTAGTGATGTGCGGATTGATACTGAAATATCGATTCTTCCGATACCAGAACTTAATTCTTTAAAATCTATTGTCAGATCCAAGGATCAATACTTTCCACACTTTAGTAATTTGAGATGATGTAGATTAACAAGAGCATGTTAGAAAGTAACTAAATTATTGAGATCTTGCCTAAATGAAACGTTGTTAATGGGAACTACTTTTTCTTCCGCCTGGTAAGTGTGTAATGTGTAAGGACGCAATGCCCAAGCGCAGAGTGCTGCTGATGCTCACTCACTCAGAAATGAACGTTGACAGATTATAAAAGTGACATGGAGCTATTTCACCTGTAATTTTATAGTAGTTTTAATAATTAAACAAGGATGTATTTAGTAGGGTTATTACTCTACTAATTGTCTTTGTTTTTTAACTTGCAACACCATTTTCACATATTTTGTATATTTCTGCTGAATTAAAATAGCTTACAGTAAAGGAGATTGTTGTCTCAATGTACTTCTGAGTTTAAAATGAGTGTGTCAGAGTACATTGTGCTCTTTTTATAAAGCGAAGATATGGATTATATATATATTTTTAATTTAATTAAGAAACAAATTAACGGTCAAATTAACGGCACCTCATACTGCCACTTCCGCTGACACCTGCCATTAGTGCCACTGTTTTCGGGGCTAGCAGTCAGTGTTGTCACTGACTTCGGCTGACCTGGGCACCTCATACTGACACTTCCTCTGATACCTGCCATTAATGCCACTGTTTTCGGGACTAGCTGCCAGTGTTGTCACTGAGTTCGGCTGACTTCGGCACCTTCCAAGGGTTGCCGCTACCTCATACTGGCACCTCCCACGCCTCACCGACCGCTCTGGCCTATTTTCGCTGATGAGATTTAGGGCGGCCAGTTTAGAGCGGTCGACTGCTCCACTCAGCGTTATACGTTGGACAGGCACAATGACGTATTTGAGCATTTAATCTTTCATAACACGCTGTTTTGTCACTGGAAACCTTATACAAACAGCTATATTTATAAAAATTTCAATTTAAAGGTTTTTTTTAATTGTATTATACATAGTTAAGCATATTTAAATATGCTTTGTGGGAAAAAACAATAGAATATTCTTTGGTGACAGCTTCTGTGTCAGATTTAATATGAATGAATTTATAATTAATGAAAACAACAGTGGATCTGGCATAACGTATTGCATTTCCTCTTAAGCGTTGTGTTCCCTCAAAAAAGCAAATATGCCCTGGTCTATTTTTTATACAGTCTCAAATTTCAGTTTCCAATAAAGAGCCTCAGTGAAAACATGTTGACAGCTGCCATAAGGTGTCACTTGTGCCACCTTACCACTGGGTAAGGTGGCACAAGTAAGGTGGCCATGGGTGCCACAGGCTGCTAACCTCATTCTCTATCTGTTTCAGATAGAATGTAGAATATGAATAACTTTAGTTCAAACAAATAGAAATAAAATATATCTTAATTCCAACATAATTCTCATACATATTTAAATATGCAGCCAGTGTTCAGACTTAAACAGAGAAAGACAACTCCTGCACTGTCAGATGGGACCTCTTCTGCAACAGCTGATAATAGCTACCACTAGGTGTCACTACAACTGACACTCGGTTGCCATGGTATGTCAGTGCTGACAAGCTCCTGTCAATTCCGGATTATAATTATTTTCATACAATGACCTTAATATAATGCTATTGATTCTTAATCCGGGTAAGTTCACTAATATTGACTTATTAGTTAATATTAGTGACAGTGGCAACATGAGATAACGACAATTCCAGAGTGACATTATGTTCAGCATGGTTCCATGACGGTGCACAGGATGTCATAAGTTATAGTGGCTGCCTGGTCTATTATCTAATAGACTAGGCAGCCACTATAACTTTCATTGTTTTTTGTTAAGATAATGCAATTTAAAAAAAAAAAACATGTTATCATAATTTTCCAAAAATGCCTGTTAACCAGTTTTAAAGAGTTACTTGTTTTTATTTATTAAATTTAATCCCTGCTATTTTTCATTATTTGTCGAGTTTATTACAGATTTGTGTGGCATAAATGAAGGTTGCTTCTGTGTTTTCTGGTTCTGTTCATTGTCTTCAAAGTTTTCTTATCCAAAGATGAGAGAATGACTAAAATCTGAGCTACAAAATGCATTTCAATAGCATTTTCAAGGCAGCAGGAGGACTTCCACTTTCAAATTAAACCACCTTCAAATTTTTTACACTAATATTGAATATTGATAAGTCAAAACACAAAGTATGTACACCTCAAAAACTTTGACAATGTGTGAATCTTAAGCAGCATTAAGAACAAGATTGTTACATATTTTTGGAAATAAAAATTACTTTGGGTTATACTTAAGATGCAAATGCTTTTTTCAAAGAAAATTGTGCTGTTTACATATTTTATTTGGCAGATATGTTTCAACATTTTTTAAAGTTTATGTCACAAGGTATATGCATAGTAATTGATTTGTCAATATTTATTAGCCATTGTATGTAAATACTTTAAACAGCAATAACATGATTTAAGTTTTCAATAGCCAAGAACTAAAATATTTGTGTATTATAAAATCCCTCTCTGAAATCATTTGAAGTCTACTGTAAAATTCATGTTTAGTCAACGTGTGAATTTACTACATCAGGATCAAATAACTTATTATTCATCCATGAGAAATTATAATCATTACGCTTAAAAATTATTTTTCAAACTTTATTAATTTCTACAATATACGTTTTACACAACTACTACGTATTTCCATCTTGGCCAAAGCCCTATCTGGCAACCCAACGGGGTTCAACAGGTTCCACTGTAATAGTGACACTTAGTGGTAGATTCAATTACTTTGGCCATCTTCCTTCAATTAAATTAAGTCAAAAATATTCAAGGATAATTAACCAATACAATTACCATTGAAATAAAAATTTATAAGCAGGCAATATAAGTAACACGTTTTCCAAAAACTGTCATTGCCATCCCCCAAAACATCGACACCAGTTGTGACAGCTCTGAAACATCCTAGACACCTAACCGCAGCTCTAGCCAAACACTAGCTGAGTCTGGCTAGTGGAAGCCAGACTCAGCTGTTGCAAAGGTGCCGAAACCAATGGCATCCCTGATACCTGCTGTGTATTTGATTAATTCAAAGACGGAAGGAGTCGTCTGGATTATTCAGATGAACTTTAGTGAATAAATAGGATGAACGAATCATACATAATGATATACGAAAAAGTGTAGGAATTCAGCTAACATAAGTCTTTCTGCGAAAAAAAAAACTCTTATTAAATTCTTTCTTCTTCGTCTGTCTTCAAGTTCTTCTTCGACTAGTAATAAAGCATCATGGGATATGTAGTCCATTTTCCGAAGCCAGTGGCAACACTTACGGCTAAGCTCGAAAACAGTGGCACTAATGGCAGGTGTTAGCGGAAGTGCCAGTACGAGGTGCCGAGGTCAGCCGAAGTCAGTGTGTGCCGTTCTACAAAGTATTTTAGTATTTTAAATTGATACCTGTCATTGACACATTTTCTCACACACATTAATATATTTGGCAATCAAATAAATTACTAAAGAGAGCATTTCTAACTTTTGATGTGATTATTTAATTGTTTCGGGGCATTTCTGAATAAAGAGCACGATGTTTTTATTTGATAGAAATGATTCTGATCATTTTTATATTGACACTGATGAACAGACACTTTTACAGTGTTTAAAGAACATATTTACATAATTCCATAATTTAATGTACATTTAATGTTTCAAGACAAGAAACAAATGATTTTCTTGTATTTATTTTTTATACATTATAGAGAAAAGACTTTTCATTTATAAATCAGTCATTGTCAAACATTAAACTAAATATTTTTCTTAGTTTTTTTCCAGAGAAAATATAACTTAAGAGTGCAGGGAGAACTTGCTCTATGGAGATGACAAGGAAGAAAGGGGTAAAAGATATATTTCTTTTGTATATTTTTGTATATGTGGATTGAAAACAGTGACTGAAGAGGTGAAGAGTAACTTGGGTAATCCTAAATACATCTGCCTCTACAGCGGTGATCGCTCGGAGACTTGGCTTCCGACAGATCGGACCTGAGACGACGAGGAAAAACTCGCTGAAGGTTCCAGGAGACTTGAATCCACAGACTACACACTGGGAGACGGCAGAAAACCTGACGAGAGGAAAACACAACGGGAGATTACTCAGGAGAATAAACTCAGAGGGCCTAGCTCAGAGATAGTTTACCATTCAAGGTTAACACTCAGGCACCGGAGTGTTTGCCAGCCGCAGCATAAATACTCCACTTCAGCCCTCTTCAAATTAGCCACAGGTGCATCAACAGGGTCTGCCACCGCATGTTCCAGGGGCTCAGCCCATCGAGGACCTCTGGTGGATGGTGAGGAAACAGCAGGCAACAACAAAATAAAACCCAAACCCAAGACTAAAAAAACAAACAAAACAAAACAAAAAAAACTCTGATACCAACACTTCAGAGTGCATGGAGAACTTGCTCTATGGAGATGACAAGGAAGAAAGGGGTAAAAGATATATTTCTTTTGTATATGTTTGTATATGTGGATTGAAAACAGTGACTCAAGAGGTGAAGAGTAACTTGGGTAATCCTAAATACATCTGCCTCTATAACTTCAGAGAAACAGAAACTTATCAGGGACATAGAGACTTGGTGAGATTTCAGGAAGTGTCTTCAGTCCATATAATCAGCTACCCTCCTTCTCCTCAGACACTGCACAGACTTTTAGAAACTCTTCTCAAATTTAATGGTAAAAGCGTCTCTTTTCAGCGCTGAAAGTGAATAAAATAAGTAAAGTCTGAATGCTTTTGTTGGCTTATCTGACTGTTCAACCCCCTCCCCTTCTCCCCCCCGGGCCGCAACAAAATTTCCAAGTCTTGACCGGTCCGCGGTAATTAAAAGGTTGGGGACCACTACATGCTAGTAGCAAACACAAAGAATCAGCACCTTTACTGTTACAGTTACCATTCGGAAACTACCATAATCAGTTCTATTAAATCTAATCTTGGCAACTTTTTCTTTTTCAACCCTAATAAATGTGATATTCAATTGACCTGTTATGACTCAATTTTTGGGTGCTTGCCCCCCTCTGCTGCTGCTGCATCGTTGTGGAAAACCTGGACCGGCAGAGAAATCTGCAGCTTATATGTGTATGTTTACTGATTTAAAAAAAAACAAAAAAACTTTGGGGTTGTGGTTTATAGTCCAGTGTGACTCATAGTTCGGAAAATACAGACTATAATCCTTACTGGATTTTTTCTGTGAAGAGCCCAGAGAGGGTTATTTGGTTATTTATTTCCTGACTTGCTCTGTGAAGAACCCAGAGAATGTTATTTGATTGTGCTTTCTGGAAAACAATACATTTTTACAATTAGGCACTCCTGTAAACGTCACACTTTTTCTGTTATAAACTGACTTCGGCCCCCTAACAGAGAAGGGAAAAGTTATGTGGCCCTCACAGGAAAAAGTTTGGGGACCCCTGTGTTAACGGCAGATAATAGTTTTAACTGCAGTACGAAGTGACAGAGGACACAGATATGGGAAGTGGAGAAGACCCATAGTGTATCAAATCAATGTAAGAATGTCAAAGAGTTCTCTACGTAGAACTACGTAGAAGTCACGGAGCTTCCAGACCAGCGGGGTCACAACTGACTGAAGCCGGTCTTGTGCGAAATTCTGTTCCCCTGTGAAAATCTGTTCCCCCTGTGTCTGGAGTGCGCATTGCAGCCAGAGAGGTGGATCTGGCAGATCTGATCATTTTCACGGTGCTTCTGATCGATTTCTCGGTAAAAACTACTCATATAATCATGTCAATATAACTTTTAGTTTAATCGGCAGCTATCAGAATAAAAATAAGTAAATAAACAAGGTCTTGTGTGGAGGTCTTTTTACACTGTTTTGTGTTATTTTAAACGCGAAGAGAATCAATCTTTTTCCAACTTTTGTCTCTTAAGCCCAGTGTTGTNCCATAAATACGATCAGGATGCCTGACATCGCCTGTAGAGATTCCCCACTGACAGTGGAAAACCTTTCTGCCGGTCTGCTAGTCCACAATGTACATTAGCATGTTTACTACTGCAGCTTGTGTTTGTGAGACGGTCACGCACGTGGTAGCTGCGCTGTGACGTAAAATTGGCATTAGCCAATGAACCGCGGCCCCTGTGGTAAGGTCCATTCACCTCTGACCTCTGGCTTCAACAGGGGATTTATTTACGCCCACAGAACTGCCGCTCACTGGATAGTTTCTCTTCTTCGGACCATTCTCTGTAAAGCCTAGAGATGGGTGTGTGTGTGAAAATCCCAGTAGATCAGCAGTTTCTGAAATACTCGTTCAAAGTCACTTAAACAATCTTTTTTTCATCGTTCTGATGATCAGGTTGAACTGCAGCCTACATGCATTGAGCTGCTGCAATGTGATTGGCTGATTCCACATTTGCATTAATGAGCAGTTTGACAGGTGTACCTAATAAAGTGGCCAGCGAGTGTATTGTGGGGGGAAAAACTGTATGGTTAAACTTCTAGATTATAGCTAAGAAGTTGTGATCTTATATTTTTTACCTTTATATGTTAAATTTGGACTAAATTGTTCAAATTTAGTTAATTCTTTTGTCATTATATGATGTAAAGCCATGATTAAGTTACAGGAATGCATTTTGAATCGTTTTCTAGGTATAATCAAAGCATTGGTTTTAATGTACTGAAGTAGGAGCTGCTTAAACGACAAATTACAAATTGTTGCAAGATTGCACCGTTTTAATATAATTAGTAGTGGTTCTTCAGCCTGTAATCAACTGCTGAATTAATTGCAAAACACTGTTTTACTTCAAATTATAAATTATTTTAATTAAATAAAGTTTAATGTTCAGGTTTCTAAATGAAAATCTCTTAAATCCCATCCAAAGAAAGTTGAGTCTTTGACAAAATGAGCTTAAAACTTGATTTAACAGGGCAGCTTTTCATTGTTGATGAAAAGTTTGTTTCACAAAACTGGAAGAAAACCTTTAAG
The DNA here is from genome assembly GCF_001443285.1 of Poecilia latipinna. Taxonomy (NCBI): domain Eukaryota; kingdom Metazoa; phylum Chordata; class Actinopteri; order Cyprinodontiformes; family Poeciliidae; genus Poecilia; species Poecilia latipinna. The sequence goes on from NW_015113348.1 coordinate 86,245, forward strand.
AGGCTGTAACAGACAGCCTCTTAAGAGGCTGGAACAAATGTTCTCTTTCCAGCAGGAAAACAACCCGAAACATACAGATCTCTGCATGTTTTTCAACGGTCCAGTCAAAGTTCAGGCCAAAACGCAAGTCAGGATCTGTGACCAAGATAGAAAATTAAAATTATCGCAGACAATTTACTAAATCTGACTAAAATTGAGAAATTTTGCAAAGATGAGTTGGCAGAAATGTTGGTTTCTGGATGTCAGAAACAGTTAATTTGGATTTTTCTTTCTCCTCATAATTCTGCTCTATTTTGAGTCGATCCAACGCCTAAATGTTTGGTTGTTACGTCACAAAGAGTGGAAAGTGCAGGAAATAATTTCGCCAGGCAGCACATGTGTATGAATAACACAAAGAGGTCAAGTAGAGTTTATTCATGTCCTTCTTCATGTGACAGAATGTTTTATTCCTGCTAAAAGCTGCCACGTCCTGTCCTATTATTTTAATCTATTAGAATAATGAACCTTCTGGTGTCCATCCAGAGATAAACAGGCTGCAGACTGGAGTTTATAACCCAGCATGTGTTGGACGGCAGACGGAGACACGCACAGGTCGTCTGTCGCTCAGAGGGAGAACTCCAGTCATTACCAGAAAAAGTAATCTCGTTACAACCAGCAGCCAACGGGATTCACAACCAAACCGAGGCGCACTGCTATTGGGTGCAGCGGATGGGTTGGACTCCGTCACCCCGCTGACTGCTACTCTAATCGCGGGAACGCGACGCGGCCAGTCGCTCCTCTGCCTCCGCTGCGCGCTGGTTATGGATCAGGACGCAGCGCGCCTCCCTGCTGTCTGCGGCGCGTAGAAAGGTGCCCAAATGAACCGCCGCCCTCCCGGCTCCTCTGGAGTGCAATGGCTTAACAGGAGAGACATGAGTGTCCGAGCGGATGACAGCATCACCCTGTGCCAGAGGGCTCTGCAGATCGTCACGGAACTTTGCCTTGCGGGACACGTGGACCGAGAGAAATGCGCGGACATTTTTCCCTTGGAGAGCAGCATACAAGGTAAAGGACACGCAGGTAAATTATTTTTTTTTTTAAGTTTTTTCCTTTCATTTATTTTTAGCCATTTTTGGAGTAAAGAAAGCGAGCGCAGCAGAAAGACGAAAGAAAAGCACTTTGTTTAGTTCGTCATGTTCTGAAACTGCGCCTACCTGTTACGCCACACTGATCAGTCTGCAACAGGTGCATCAGAAAGAGCTGCAACAATCCTCTCTTTCTCTTTTCTTCATTTCCCTTCTCAGTCTTTCAAATTATTATTTTAGGGATATGAAGTGTGGATGGAGAGGAAAATGTGGAGGTCAAAAAAGTGCCACTAGTTTAAATATTTCATGTAAATACAAATACGACAAAATATTAATTTAGAGCTCTAAATATATAACGTTTTTTCTGTATTTGGATATTTTGTGGTCTGGAGCTGCAGCTCATTAGGGTACACAACTCGGTAGATAATAATATTCCCCAAAAGTGAAAATACTTGAATAATTATACACCTTATATAGATCAATTATGTTTGCCGTCATATAGAAAATGAATAAAAATGCTTCAAACTGTCCAGAAAATTCAGCATTTACTGAAACTTTGTTCTGATGCAGAAATGAACATCTTTAGAGCAGATCAGAATTTTAAAAATGAGATTTATATGCTGGACCAGTTGATTTAACGCCTACTACAGACCATAAATGCATATAATTACAAGAATATTTTTGTAAAACAACTTCCTCTTCTAATGAACAGCTTGCTTCTGTTAAAAATAAAGTATTTAAAAGCCAGATTTTCAAACTGTTTTGGAAAGTAGCTCAACACATTGATATGAATTTAACTTTAAAGTGATAAAAGATTAATTTAAAAAAATAATTAATTCCTTAAGTAGATACATATTTTCCAAACTGGCTTCACAATATTCTCAATACTGTTGGTGTTCCTGTTGTTTGAGCATCTTAACTACATTTTTTCCTTCCACTAAATTTTTATGAATGTGCTGTACAGCACATTCATAATAACATGAGTCGTAATTTGTGGCATACTCTCCTTATAGAGGATGTTCTTGATGATCCGTTGGACAAAATGTGATCTTTGTAATGTGATAATACCAGAACATTTTGACATTTAAGATTCAAAGCTGGTATTGTGATCTGTAAAATCAACAGTTGGGTAAAAATATAATCACTGTTTACATGCAATGAATCTTTATTTTTTTAATTTCTCTAAAAGCTGGACATCAGATTGAATTTTCAGGTTTATTGTATTTTTGACATTGTGACACTGTAGACACTCAAAGCTGTTTATCAAACAGATGCAGATGCTGCCAGCTCTTTCTTACTCTTCTCTTTCTCCCCTGTCCGTCATATCTTTCCTGTCTCCCGTCTTCTTCTGTGGTTTAATAAATGCAGACATCTCTATCAGCCTCCTTGCTGTGGTCGTGGGTTTCTGTGGCCTCGCCTTGCTGGTAGTCTCTCTCTTTGTCTTTTGGAAGCTGTGCTGGCCCATTTGGAGGAGCAAGACTCTGTCAGCCCACGCCGAAAATGGCCTCCATGTGGGTTTCCCCGAGGCGCCTCCTCCCAGTTCCACCCCGGTCATCGAGTGCAAAGTGGCGGAGGTGGAGAAGAAACACCCTCCGGAGGTGAAAGTGAACGGACGGAGCAACGTGAAGTACCTTGAAGGAGCCATGAAGATCAGTCAGACATCACCAGACATCCCTGCAGAGGTGCAAACAGCCCTGAGGGAGAAGATCAGCAAACAGCCGACGAAGATCCAGAGGCAGACGACTGAGCCGACATCCTCCTCCAGGTACCAGACGCAGCCCTGCATCCTCCAAACACTCGCATATCGGCCAAGGCGGGAAAACTACTCAATTTTCTACCATGTCACTCGTATGGTTTAAAATTATTCTAATGAAACGTCGAAGACAGAGTGAGGTTTTAATAACGCAGCACTGCCCCTCCCCCACCTGCTGCTGTGACTAAACTAAAAAAAAAAAGCAGTTTTTCTCATAGGAAAATAATTTTTTCACATTCTGCTAGATTATAACTACAAACTAAGTGATTTTCTGGAGCTTTTGTGCAGCAGATCATCATGACGTTTCCTTCATATTCCAATGCAGTTGAAGCTACAAGCCTTTAGTGGCTTGTCGTCATAACTTTTATGCATCTAGACACTCAAAAGTTGGTTTTAATCCTTTTTACCAAATATGAACAACTCTGTGAAGTTGGATTGAGACAATCTGAACATCAGTTTTTAAGATTCTCAGTTGAATTTAGGTCCAACACTAAATATTGTTTGGTCTAAGCTACTCCAATTCAACTCTGCCTGTAGGAAAAGAAAGCACAGTCACAGCATGATGCTGCCACCACCATGGTGCAAATGTGGATAGGTGGTTTAGGCAATTTTCTGCCACACATTTCATCTTGTGTGCTCCTTGTTTAGTAATGTTATAGGAAAGCAGAGCTTGTGCTTTATAAGACATAGAAATAGGGTTGCACTGATTTCAGTTTTCTGGCCAATCGCTGATTACCGATCTTTTAAAAAACCTAATTTACTGGCTGATACCATTGTTTTGTCTGAAATGTTGCTCAATATATCATGAAAGTTGCTGAACTAGCAACAGTGGGGTGACTTTTGTTAATTGTAAATATGCAGACATGACCTGGTCGACCAGTTTGTCAGTCAAGCCTCTCACACGGAAGAAAAGAAAATCACAGTGGTTGATTTTCAGACTTTTTCTGAGGTTGCTAACATCGGTGGGTGGACAAGATCGGCTTCACATGTAAAAATTGGCCGATCGTTGATCTCCGAAATTCAGGAAATCTGCAGGCCATTGCCAAATACATGTTAAAAAAATTAAAAGCTTAGTTTTAGAGTTGAAATTTGGAAGAATCGTAACATCAGTGAAAAGTTAAACAAAATAAATGCATATCACAGTTTGCATATCAGTAATATGCAATGCAGTTATAATTCAAAGATTTTGTGGCAAAATTTACTTTCAGGTGTTTGCAATAAACAAAATACACAAGAACAGTTCAAACATTCAAAACTAAAACTCAATCCAAGTTCAGCTGTTAAACCTACTTTCAGTGACTTCTGCTGTCTCAAAATTGAAATTCTTGAAAATCCTTGAAACAGGAAGGCAATCGCATACGTCAAAGTCAACCAAGGTTGAGCTGCCCGACTTGTACTGCATTGAAAATCTCTGGTGAAACTGGAAAAAAAAGCTCAATGCAGCACCCAAAACCAAGAATATTAGAAAACATGAAACTTTGGGTAAGATTCCTCAGAAAAGCTGCTAGAAGTTGGTTGTCTGGTCATGAATTATGTTGCCAGCGGAAGGTTGCTTTGCTAAATACAAGACATGCTTGTCATGAAGCTGTATTAAATTATTGATTTGTTTTGTTGCAAATTTCTGCAGGTTTGCTGGTTGTGTTGGGATGACTAATTGTAGGTGCAATTTAGAAGAAAGGAGGTCCTGTTATCTGCTTTTGTAAACATCTCATACCCGCCTCTGTCTATCCTCCCCAAGAAATATTAAAAACTGCTCCCTCGGTGCAGAGCGCGGCTCATGAATGTGTCCTCGAGGTAGTTTGCCACGCGTCGTGCAAATCATCGCTGACTGCCTGGTGACCTTGGGCAGGCTTAGCAAACTGAAACAATACAGAGAACGTGACGCTCTATAGCATATCTGACATCCAGTTGGAACCCTATAATCACTTGTGCGAGAGTTGAGCTGCTATGGCAACGTCGGGAAGAAACCCCAGTCATTAAACAATCAGCTCTCGCTTCTCTTTGTTCCCCAGCTCTGTGTTTAAACTAGAACGTCCATAATTAGCAGAGCTGCGGGGCCGGAGCTGTCATGGTGGAAGGGCAGGTTCCTGGTGACACGCAGCGGGCAGCTGCGATCGGCTTCTCACATGGAGCAGCTATCGACACTTGCTTTTGCTTGTCATTAAGCTCATTAATTCAATTATTTTGCTGCCAAGGTCTTCATGAATTGCACACCCACCGGTCAAGCTGAGAGGCCGAGCCGGAGATTACGACGCCCACTTTCACAGGCCTTCCTCCCACTTTTCTGACAGCCACGCCACTCTCTAAGAAATGCCTCCGATCGCACAGCTTGGGGATGTTATGACACCAAAGACAGCACGAAAACAGTCTTGACGTTTTGCTTTTTCTTTTTTTTTTCCCTTTTTCTCTCATTGTTTATTAGGAGCTATTGATTTATTGGAAAAAATAGCAGCTGCTCATGTTTTAAGAGAGCTTTGGCTTCCAGCAGGTCACATTTTAATGAAACGTAGTTTGAATCTAGTATTGATTAATACTGGGAAATGTTAAATGAGTAAACACAGATCACATGGTGAGATGTAATTTTAGATGGGGGGGATGCGTTTTATTTTTTATTTTCATGTTTCAACTGGAGATGCACCAATCTGGTGAAAAAATCTAGACAACAACGATATGGCTATTCAGTCTCATTCTATGCCTGCTGCTCTGAGTGAGATCATGCTTTATTATGTATTTTGTATTAAATTTAGAAATCCTAATTGCACTTTCTTAACCATTTAAAAGGTTTGTTACAGATTATTTTTTACAAGTTTGTTACAGATTTGTTTGTTACAGATTATTTTTTACAAGTTTGACCGGGGTAGTCAGCCTATTGGCTTCACCCATTTCTGTTTCTGCATTGTTTATTTTACATTGGCTGTTGTACTCCTAATTGCACTGACCGAACAAATTGAAGTTGTGACCACCGGTTGGAGCCTGACAGTTTTGCTCGTACAAAAGACTTCTGGAGAGAAATGTTGAGAGCACAATTGTAGGTCCTTCAGCAGTTGTGTTCAGTTCTCTCCCATTTTGTTCTTTTTTTCATGTGGAAAGCGATCCAGATTCACCTCGCAGTTTTCTTTTGGTTTGTTTTTGTAATTACAGCCAACAGTGACAGTGTGGCATTATCTAAAATTACACCAGTCAAACACAATATATACAACAACTCCAGAATGGATCAAAATGCGTCATCAACCCATCGGTGAAAAAATGGCGACCTCCATGGGTGAAAAATATAACAAAATATTTATTTGAAGTAATTATTAGTTTTAGCATATCACAATCAGCAATTTTTTTTAACTAATAGGAAAACTACAACATATTTAGGCCAACATGTTCAGCTAATCTTGGATCTGTTTAAGTCCCAGTTAAACACTTTGAAATTATTTTTGAAAGACACATTTTATTCACAATGTTGCTAATCTGGTAGTCTGACTTCTCTGGGATTTCAGTGAGAACACCAACCACTCTAGCATGATGCTTCCAGTGGTTATTTGCACTAAATTGTTTCCATGACCTTGACAGGAAAAGCTGAGTTTTCCCTCTATACTTTCAGCATATTGTCTTTATTTGCACATTGGGAGTACAGACAGGTTTCTACAGATGGGTAATGTGTTAACTACCCACAAAAGTGGCAGTTTTAAGAATTTTAAGTTGCAGTGCAATTGCAACCAGAGGTCAAATAAATTGTGACAAATATTTAGGTGCAAAGTAAGTAAAATTCATGGTGATAATTTTCTCTTTAGCCTCATATAAGCTGCACAGCCTCCCTGTGTTGTTTACTATGCTTTAGTGTTGCATTTAATCTTCCGCTGCGCTTCCCATGCAGTACAATTTGTGCCACTGCTGTGATTATCTTACTGTCGGAAAGCAGAAGGGCCAGTTGCTAGGTGACAAGATTGGAGACTCAAACAGAGTTTTGTCTGAGGATGTCTCACCAAAATCTGAACAAGGAACATAATTGGTAAATGGGTCTAAATGTGAATGCATAGGATGCAATTGCTTTTTCCGTAAGAGGAAAACAAATCTAGTTTTTCTTAAAATTGAATAGATATCCAATCCATTCTTTCCTTACCTGAAGGTATAATCGCCTTCCTTGTTCAATCATGAATGTGATTAAACACATTTTTGTTTCCAAAACACTACAAATATCTCAAAACATAATTCGACTTGACCCGCTCTATAAAGACCACCAAAGCTGCTCTTGTGTTCTTTTCTTCCTTGCCATGTATCCTTGCATCTTAAAGACATGCTATGTAGATGTAAACATAGTGAAATGAACCAAAACCGCTTCTGAATAATGTTTGCACTGTTATTGGTTGTGTTCAGTTCACTTTTTTCACTTCCAATAGCATTGATTGATACTGACCAGATGCAGAAAACAGTGAAGAATTAACGTAGAACTTTAGTTTTTTAAAACATAGACTGAATTATATATTTATTTGATAACTCTGCACCAGTACAGCTCATTTAAATACACCAACAGCTCCATAAGCAACCTTGGAAAAACACAATGTAAAACAAATAATCAGGAAACTGAAACTGACAATGACTACCTCGGTCAAACAACTCTGAACCATTCTTTCAAAATGATTCAGAAAAATCAATCAGGCATTCTAAATATAATGTAAAATGATAAATAAAGCACTCAAAGCATAGAATTAGACTGAATAGATCTGCTGTTATGGATCAGGTACATTATCACTGATACCAGATGTAGATTTTTTCTAAATATCGGCACTGATACAGATATTAATATCGGATCGGTGCATCTGTAGTTCAGCTCGAAGCGACTGGATATATTGCTTTTCCTTGACATCTCAATGTAGTTTAACTCATTTTGTTTTTGTTTTGTTTCCAAATTAAGCAATCAAATGACCATTAAGGGATGAAATTTCATTACTGTAATTTCTTGATCAAAAGCAGTAGATCTTCAGTGCTTCTGAAATCCCAAACCTAAAGTTTTTTAGGTTTAAAGACAAATATTAAGTTTGAATAGATGTTTCCTTGAAAAACACCATTAGAAATCATCTGTTGGTGTCTGCAGGTGAGATACTAATCACTCATAACTGCTTCAAAAAAACATGAGCTGTCATATCGGATGTTAAAATGTTCTCAAACTGTTTCCACAGGCACAATTCGTTCCGGCGCCACCTCCCTCGCCAAATGAATGTCAGCAGCGTAGACTTCAGCATGGACAAAGTGCCTCTCCGCCAGTCGTCTACAGTCAGCATCGGAAGAATAAAACCAGAACTGTACAAGCAGAAGTCTGTGGACTCTGAGGATGAGGCCAAAGGTCACGTCGAAATCTGTGGGAAGCTCAGTTTCTCGCTGCTTTACGACTACGAGGAGCAGGCCTTGGTGGTGAGGATCCTCAAGGCCTTGGACCTGCCGGCCAAAGACTTCACAGGCACCTCCGACCCGTACGTGAAGATCTACCTGCTGCCAGAGAGGAAGAAGAAGTTCCAGACGCGAGTTCACCGCAAGACTCTGAACCCCACGTTCGACGAGACCTTCCGGTTCCCCGTGGCGTACGACGAGCTCTGCAACCGCAAGCTGCACTTCAGCGTCTACGACTTTGACCGTTTCACAAGCCACGACATGATTGGCGAGGTCGTGGTGGACAACCTTTTTGAACTGTCCGATCTGTCGAGGGAGGCAGTAGTATGGAAGGATATCCACGCAGCAACCACAGTGAGTAGCAGCTTAAAATAAGATCTCACCAAATCCTCAGATTACTGCTACTACGAGTATCACTGCAGCCATTGAGGGTAAACATTCTGTTAATAGGGTATTTATGCTGTTTTTAGAAAGCTCTCATCAGTAAACATCGCACCAATTGACTTTTGAGAGCCTGAAATCCTTAGCACCGCTTCACATAAGAAGCAGGTGGAACACATTACATAATTCAAACGCTTTGGGAAATGCATTTAATCAGCCAGACACCCACACACATTTTCCAGAAACTGCTGGGTATTCTGCACACATAAATATAACCAGCGAGTAAAAATATCCAGCAGCAGATACAGTGGATTTATAACAACAAAATAAACTGAAAATCCCGGCTGCTTAAGCAGACTTCACAGCTACAAACTACTCCTGATAGACGGAGTAATTATCTCTTTAACACCAACATTTATCACACTTTGCTCTTCTTTAATAATGAAAGCATTTACTGCGATAAACGCTGGGTTTGTGTTTATAATGCATACTAATTCTGAAGCAACTGAGAACCTCGGATTTAGTTTCGCACAGAATGAACCTAATGAACAAACAGATTAGAGATTTTCTGAAGAAGTAAACAGCTATAAAAGCCTTTTATGGTGTTTGCTGCTACATTTTTATGAAGATTTCTGCTGTTTGCTCCCTGGAGTTACAGAAAATGTTGGCGCACAGAAGTGATCCTGATTACAAGTTGGCTACCAAAACTGGTTTGTGTCTCTATCCTCAGTGATAAAACGGCAGAGGGTAACAGCTTCTAGTACTTGAAAGATTAAGATGTTTGCAATACCATCTTTAAAAGTGCATGAGCTTGTGGAAAACTTGTTTATTTCCATTTGAATGGAGATTAAATTCATTGTAAGGTAAATGCATTGTTGAAATTTGCAAGTCCAACTGGTTTTGTTGGTCACTGTGGCATGAAAATTAGGCCCAAGATTATGACAAAATGTTAAATGGGGTTAAGATCATCACTCTCTACTCCTAAATCCACAATCTAACCTTTGACCTTGAGATTTTGTTGCAATTTTCTTACAATATCCTCCAAGAATTCCCAAAAAGAGGCAATATGGTACAGAATCTCATCTTGATATCGCGTAAAGATCAAGTATCAAAGTATGTTTTTTGCGGCTGCAGCCCACATTTTTAACTCACTTTTTACTACTTCTGAAGGGAAATAAAAAGGCTTTCCAATGTACATGACTTATTGCCAAGAAGCATTATTACACACAGAAAATATCCACTAAACTCAAAATTTCATTTGTGATAAGATTGTATAAAAATTAAACCAATTAGCATCAAAAACATTTATATTCTTAAAATTCCTCAATTTACAAAATGAAACGTTTTCTTTGAATGTTGCTTTTCTTGTTTTGCTATAACATTTGGTTTGTTTCAGACAAAATAGGATTCAGATTACATGATATAAATGTTTCTCAGACATTCTGTGAGAAAACTGCTGTGACCTTGCAGATGCTTTGGCATCTCAGCTTCTGATAAGTAACCATTACCCAGCTGCTTTAGACACTTTTTCTTATCTAAACCCCGAGCCAAACATCGAGGCTGAAGCAGCCATTCCCCAGATTTAATTTTTATACTCGATACTAAAAATAAAAAACAAAACTAGATTTTATCAGGGGTTTCACTCATCTGCAGACTGTCCTGTTGTCTGAGAACAGAGTCAAGGCAAGAACATTGTAAACTGTGAAATTGATAGAGGCTTGTAATGGGACAAGAAATCTCAGCTTGGTTTTATGGTTTTATTATAATTTGGAATGCTGTGTAAAAGTATTTGCCTTCTTAAACGGTACTTATTTTGTTGTTTGTTTGCTACATTTAAAAGTTTTGTCATGAAAAATGGAAATTTTAAGTATCAGCATCCAAATGATGATATAATTTGGTAGTCAACATATCACACTGCCAAAGTGCAACTGCACAAGATTAGTTATCATGAAGATATTGATGAAAAAATATTTTAAAACCTCATTGCTGGACAATACAGGCAAACTTAGCTGTTTAACTTCACAATAATTCCTGGTCTGATGACTATGAATGCAAAGTTTTCCCAGAAAACCTGTTAAGCCCGGTGCAAGGGCAGTCATTCATCCAGCGGCCCGTCGTGATTTTGAGTTAAAAAATTTTTTAAAGTTGACAGGAAATTTGAAAATATCACTTGATAATTATGTGTTATTGAAAGATTTGAAGATTAATATCTGAACATCAACTATAAAGTCTTAAAAAATGCAAACATCTTAAAAAGACTTGCATAAATAATGCTCAGCCTGGTGTGGCTGCAAGTAAAGCCTGGTGGCCCGCCAGGCTTATAATACACTGGGTTAAATTAATTTTGCATTTTGCAGACACATTCCATGGTTTTCCTCAAAGAAAAGAAGCAACAGTTATCATAGGCTACGTTCACACTGCAGCCTGAAGTGACACAATTCCTATTTTTTGTCAAATCGGATTAGTTTTTTTTGTTTTTTGGCACTTCCAATTATATGCGGCCTGTATCTGATCTCCAGTGTGAACTGCAAACGACCTGAAAGAGTCCCGCATGCGCAGTAGAGGGCGCAATAACGTCACAGATGAAGAGTGTGCTCAGTGTTTTGCCAACCGCCATAAAAAAGAAGAAGAAGAAATGCTCTGTGTTTGCGGAAGTAAACATGGATGCTAACAGTGGAGCTTAGCTTATGATTTGCAAGTTGTTGTCCTACCGGAACCAGCACATTAACAGCTTAATCCTCATTATGGTCCGCCATGGTTGTTGTTTTTCTTCCCGCTTGCGCATATCATGACGCAGAATAGTGACGTTTGTCGAGGATCAATGACGTTCAGGTCGAATGAACGCGACCTGGAAGTTCAGATTCTGGTCACATTTGAAAAGATTGGATATTTATCAGATATCCAAGTGGCCTGGGTCGCATTAAAAATCCAACCTGGGTTGTCCAGACAGTCATTAAAATATAAGATACAGGTCGCATTTAGGCAAAAATAAAAATTGTAATTGGGTCACTTCAGGTGTGAATGCAGCTAAAGGTTCTGCAATGCTTTAAAACTTACCTGTGTTTTTAATTCACAGAATGAGGTTTGCTCATTCAAAGCAGGCTAAATCTTTATGTTCTCTCCTTTCCGTCGCTTTAGGAGAGTATCGACTTGGGCGAGATCATGTACTCGCTGTGCTACCTGCCCACAGCGGGGAGAATGACCCTAACAGTCATCAAATGCAGAAACCTCAAAGCCATGGACATCACAGGCTCTTCAGGTAACCCAAAAGCAGATAAAGCTCACATCAAAGCAAACCGAGTCTTAAATTAACTGAAACGCGACAGCCTATAGGGGGAAAAAGTGGAGGAGACACGAGATAAAATTATTGTTTCAACTTCCTTAGAGAGAATATATCTTCTTAGCTGTTCTCCTTTTTGGTTTTTCTTGCGTCAGTCAAATTCAGCACATTAAAAACGCTACATTTGTCTAACGCAGATCCATATGTGAAGGTTTACCTGGTGTGCAACGGACGGAGATTGAAGAAGAGGAAAACGACAACCAAGAAAAGCACACTCAACCCTGTTTACAACGAGGCCATCATCTTCGACATTCCCCCCGAGAACGTGGAGCAAGTCAGCCTCTCCATCATGGTCATGGATTACGATCGGTAAATTATAACTCAAGCCATTTTTAGGTTACCAAAACTTCTGATTGTATAAAGAAATCAACCAGTTTCACTTAAAGTGATCAGGATGAATGCAGCATATTAAAGGAGAAAATAGATTAACTTCACAAATCAACCAAAGCAGCTCCAGGGATGCAGGTCTTAAATTCATTATTTATGTTTTTTTTGTTTGCATCATTAATTAAATCACTGTAGCTCAGAGAATATATTTTAAAATACTGCTGACAGTCTATATTTGTATTTTTGTGTAATGCCTCGTTGCAGAAAGGTGCTATTCTAATAAAATTTGATTTGATGCCTCACATTAATGACGGATAAAATGCGACATGGCCTTTCAGACTGCTGGCGCTTGGATACAGGTCCACCACATATGAAGTGGCACATATCTGATTTTCTTGAAGAGTGACGTGAGCCGTTCAAGTTGCCATAAAAAAGATGGACATGGGTCACATTTGAGCAAAAAATAAAAGGATTTTAGCGGCATTCAACGTGTAAAAGTAACAGCGACTTCTAGCCTTTATATACTGGTGCCTGCTCTTCCTCTTTTATATCTTATAATAGGATATAAAATTAAAATTCTGCTCTCTGACCATATGACTAGTTCAGCTCTACTTTTTCAGTCTTAAATTTTAAAAATCACAACTTCTCTTTGCCAATTAGGCCTAGAAAAGTCATTGCTTTATGAGATCAGGTGCATGTTAACGTAAGTGCCTTACTCGTAACAGGGTTGGACACAATGAGGTGATTGGTGTGTGCCGAGCCGGCCCAGATGCTGTGGGCCTTGGACGAGATCACTGGAACGAAATGCTGGCTTACCCGCGAAAGCCCATCACACACTGGCACGCTTTGGGAGAGGTACACAAACATCCCTTCTTTTAATTCAGCTGGTTTTACTCCTGAGTGAAAGGAGCTGCGACATACAGAGATTCACAAAGGTTCCTGAATGCAACATTTACCAGAATTTTCTCAAACTCTTTGAGTCAAATGGATATAAACAGCAAATGTTAAAAATTGATTGATTTTGTCTTTTCAGACCAAAACATTAACTGAAGAACAACTGAATATTTAATGCTAAAATTTACTTCCAGCTTTTTTTATTATTATTTTAATGGAAGTTTGAAATACCAAGAGCACAGCTGGAGTGTAATCAGCAGCTGCTTGTTGATGCATGGAGACATTTAAAGCTACTCTGAAAAATAATGTTTTTTGGCGTAAAATCTTACAAAAACAAAAAAAATTACATGTAAGCAAAAGATGCAGATGCTGAAAACAAGATTTCGTTCAAGTTTTTCTCATTTTACTTTAACTTTTGCATCTTTAACCAAATGAAAACAAAAAGTTTTCTTCTATAAGAGAGCTGCTTCACTGATGTTAGTGTAATTAATTTCTTGTTCTTCTTTTGTCACACCTACTCTCCACCTGATGAATAGGAAAATGCAGGTGATTGCATATTTTCAGTAGCAAAACTGTTTTACACTTTAGTTTAAAAAAAAAACTGTGATCAAAGGCAAAAAACTGACCAAACAAATTGTTTTTGATCCTAAGATATGTTTCAGAAAGTCGCGACAAGATCAACATTTTCCAACTTGTCTTTTAAGTTTTTGTCATGATTCAAGTTGTGTTTTTATTTTAAGTTGTTTGTAGCTTGAAGCACTAAATGATACAGAAGTACTTTCCTAAACTCACATCTAAAACCCTTTCCCTCAACTCAAAAGTAACTGCTGAAAATATACATATTTTTACAGATCTTATTGGTTATTTTCATGCTGTTTACTGGCTTCTTTAAAGGAGATTACAATGTCCTTCAGGGCTGCACAATATTGTTTAAAATCTTAATAAATGTCTCTAAGTTTTCATTAACTTCATCAGAAATGACCCATTACTCCACGTAAATGATTAAAACGTTCCCTGACTTCAGTCTACTTTTTCTAAACTTACAAGTTTATTTTGAAATATAGAGGATATTTTCTCTGGTCTTATAAGATACTTTTACAGAAAACATGCACTATTACTTTCTAAAATTATTTAAGATACTTAAGTGAAGTTGGTGTAGAGCTGAAAGTAAAATCTTAGAAATAATTGTACTTAAATTTACAAGGACCTTTTCGGAAAACTCTACTTTTCAAGTATATCATAATGCAACCAAAAGCTACTAATTTATACTAAATGTGAAGTAAATTATACCTGAATAAGTTATGACATTCATTCATTATGGCTTTGAGTCTGCGCAACATTGAATTACATATTTGTTACATATAGTATTATTTAAGCTAAACAGAGATTGGTTCACAGTTTTAGGGCATTTATTCATGAGTTGAAGTGGCTGTAACAAGGGAAAACTGGGTCTTTTCTTGGTTTAATTAATACTTTACATCAGAAACAGAAATAGGGTCGTCTATATTTTTAATGGTGGTGTTAAAAGATAATTGACAGACTTTCTGAAGGTCCTTTAAAGTTGTTTTGGGGACTTAATCTACACCAAAATCTTCAGGCACTTTCCCATTATTAATATTATTTGGCTGAGGCTTTATTTGCCTATGATCACAGTGAGTCCTCAAAGCCACAGAAATACCAGATAAGTTCCCAAAAGCAAACCCAATGCCTCGGTAACTTCACTCTGTTATATTTTGCAGTGGCAGGGAAGAGCTGCAAGCTTTGAGAGTCAAGGTTCGTGTCCTTCGCCCAAACCTCTGCAGACTCCCTGACGATTCCAGGTAGAGTCTGAGCATCGCTGCTGTGGGAAACCAGAGATATTTACTGTTCTGCAGGGAACAGGGATGGAAAACTGATCATTTGTTCTGGGAATTATTCACTTGAATCCGACGTCTTTTAGTGAATCACAGAGACGGCTATGCACAACACTCACAGGCATTCAGTTCGACAGTCTATGGAGAGGTTTTTACCATCCATCTATAGAGATTACATCAGTAATATTAATAACAAGCATCTCTTCAAGGAGTCCATGATAGTTCATGTACAACTATTTAATCCCTTTCAGTATTTCAGCTCTTTTAGCCTTTGCTATTTTAATTTGAAATGGCACAAAGTTAAAGGGCTACGCCACTCAGAGCCATGGAAACATTTAGTGAACAAAGAAGTCACCATCCGATTTCTGCAGGTAGCTAAACATCTGCAAGGGCTGAGTAAAATTCAGAAAATTCATCCGTCACATTCAGAGAAACAGCTGCTGCAGGAACAAGTAGCAAACAAATTACCAGAGCGACGGAGATCAATGAAATACAAGTTTGTCTAAAATTATTTTGTGCTGTTAGTTTCTGAAAGCCAAACTGAATCTAATAAAAAAGCTGAGTATTTATTTTTTTACTGACACAAAGGTATTTAATAAAACTTAATCTTTGTACTTCCTTTTTAGTAAAGCTGAGGACTCCATTGATTTGGCTTCAGTTGGTTAGAAGTTTTCATTAATCTGGGGCTTTTACTGATCTATTTGAATCGTTTTTTGTAAACTGGATGATTATAGAGCTGTAAGGAGTGAGTACATTTTCCACCCACCAGGTTGGACCCACTTCTACCTCTAAAACTGCCTTAGTTCCTAATTAATTTGATTAATAAAAGTGCTTTAAACAGCAGCTGCAAACTCACCCAGTGCATCAAGAATGTGGATCTTGAAAATATAAAATATTGTCCTTTTGCATTTAATTATGGGATTATGATGGGATTAGAGGGAATTGTTGCTCTGTTGTAAAAACTCTGCTACAAGTTTCAACAATATAGCAATTCTTAGGATGGAAATTTCCCAGTTTGCTTTATGGTCACAAAAAGACGGTTCAAATAAATCATCAAAAATCTAAAAATTATCAACTTCTATCTGCAACTGTACATAAATCAATCCCACATTAACAGATTATCTCAAATATTGAAGGATTTGGAGATTGAACAAAAACCTTTTTAATTAAATATTCTTCATAGTCATAAATTCAGGGAAGCATTCTGAATTCATCCATATCAAATTCACTTCTGAAATCTTCATGTTAGTAATAAAATATTCAGCCTAGCAATTAGAGAAAGGCTATGTACTGTTATCTTATTGCACATGCAGTATATGATGCTTTCCTTCTGCTTTATCCTCAGTATGAAAAAGTCCTATTTTTACTTGTAGCATGCCTGTCGCCACTTTAAATAAAAAAAGCACCTACTGAAGGGAAAAGAGTGCAATGTTTAACTCTAAAAATCTTAAATTTTGTGTTTACAGTTGTGTAGATATCAATGCACAGAATCCTGGGTGCACAACTCTGTTTCATAAAAAGTTGGGACTGTAAATAAAAAGCAGAATGCAGTGATGTCAACATTAAATTATTATAGATGGCATAATAATCACAACAAAATTTGGACCTATACTCGTTAGAAAAATCACCAAATAAGTAATTCTGCAGATAATGAATCACCAATATGGATCCACTGCAGTTCTCTGATGGATTATCATGGTTTCTATGCTAGAAAACAAGAAAAAATATATTTATTATCACTATGTAACTGTATGCATATTGCAAAAATACTGCCTGATATTCCAAATGTTGTCTAATTAAGTAAAAGCATAAAACAAAGAGTTTGATTATTGAACAGAACCAAAAGCAGAAAGACATTAACACTTTTTAACTTTTTATTTTCGTTTGCGTTGCCTCGCAATAAGCAAATACCCCCTGATCTATTTTCTATGCAGTCACAAATGTCAATTTAAAATGTCAAATATACAAACATTTAAAGAGCCTCAGTGAAAACGTGTTTGTATATTCTTAACTTTAGTTGAGAATCGATTTATTCACTGCATGTTTTTGTCCGTTTGTGTACGGTTGAGATGGAACTGCACATTCATTTATTAACCATTCAGACTACCAACACAAAAAAGACAAGTAAAACTGTCAGAGATGACATTATTACCCCGTGAAAATAACTCAGAAATAGTCCAAATAGTTTGGCTGTATTTTTTTTTTTTGCTTTCTTTCCTTCTTACAGAAAGTTTCTGTTTCTATCTGGAAAGAGATAGAAATCCCATGTTTGGCCTGTTTTGGTTTTGCATTTTGCTCATAGGTTTGTGGTGGATAAAGCTTCAGATGTCCCACAAAAGATCTATTAACATACATGGAAAAACCTTAAGAAAACCTTATATTACAGCAGAAAGTTTGGTGGAAAGACTATTAGCATTCAATTACGTTATTGCGAGAGAACGCAAAAGAAACAAAATCCTCCCTGTCCACTAAGGGGCTCCGTAGATTAAACATAACTTCAATTTTCAAAATTAAAAAAAGTAAATTCCTTTTTGTGTTAAAACAGTTTTCTGCTTCTAACTACATCCCACACAGATCCCAACTGCGTTTTGGGAACAGGGTTGTTCTCGTCAGCAGCTCTGTTTGTAAATACCAAGAAGTGAAACCTGGCAAGTTGTTGTGAATTTATGGAAAAACAAAGACATCAAAAATGTATTTCTATCGTTTGGTGACACTTTAAAAGTCTCAGACTCGTATTCAAGTGACATTTCTACATGTCCTGTAATAGTCGTGAACAAATTAGTGGAGCTGGGAAGCCCAGCGAAGCCAACTCTTATCAACTCGTTCTGTATGTAGGAGACTAGAGCTTTGAGCTGTAATTGTTTAACTATTCGGTTCAATCTGTATTAAGCGAGAAATAACTGCTGCCAATGTCATGATGTGTACAGTTTGTGATAACTTTTGTAAAACATTTGAGATCTGATTTATTGTAATTGTTTCATATGTATTTAAAAAACAAATAAAAATGTCATGGTTTGTCTTTTAGGTGTTAACGGGGATTTTCTTTCGCTTTTTGGAAAAATTTTAAGGAGTTTTAGTCGGATAGAGAATGAAAAAAAATTCTCAAAAACTCAGATTTGAAAGCTTTTAATGATGAGTTCTAATAAAAGATGAAATATGCCGAAATTCCAGTCTATTTCATATATTTACTGAATGTTTGTGACATATTTAGTTTTTCTAAGCGCCTCTTGTGCTATGCCACACTGATAGGGGGCAGTGTTGAGCCCCATTAGCACAATGGCTAAACGGTGTTGTTCTACTACAATTTGAAAAGACCGACAACATGCAGTCGGAACAGACCAGACCCATAAAGACTCGTCTTTACTAATCATCTCCATTGAAAATATTAAAAACTATAAACAAAATTTGACCTTATAAGCATAATAAAAGCTTTTAAAACAACTAAACATTTCAGGTAAGTTTAAAATGGGAATATAAGCTTCTATTTTGGGTTTTATATTTTCCTGCATCTAACTCCGGAACGTCACCAGCACAAAGTTCGAACTTCAACCTGATATAGAAACATTTCGGGTATTGGGAACAGAGACTGTGTCATCCCACATCAGTGTCTGACCTCACAAATGGTGAAAAACTCATTCCTAGACCTTGTGGAAATCCTTCCACAAAAATAAACCTGTTAAAGTTTATTTTTCTATTTGTTTGCTTTCTTTTTCTCCCTCTCATTTCCACTTCTTCCCAAAATATATGTGATGCTAGGTTAATCAACAGAAAATGTATTCAAATTTGAAAATAACTGCCATGATTTAAAGAAAAAAAAAGTATATCCCAATCTATATATTAATCAATTTAATTTTTGTTGTCATTTTAATATATACTTCCTTGTTTGTTTGCTTGCTTGTTTGGTTATTTTATTTTTAATTCGTTACTTGATCTCCTACCTGGTTAATTATTTTGTAGATAAATACTGCTTCTTGCTTTTTGTCAGTAATGTTTGTTGTCTGCACACTAATTGGTGAATTTAAAAAACGTTGAAGCTGTTGAATGTGGGATGTTAATAGTTCATGTCTGTGTTGAGTCAAACGACCTAAGATTTTTATCAAATTCAAATTATCCAAGCATACGGAAATAAACTGCAACTGTACAAATAAATTTACAGGTGGAGATCAGAAACATTTCTGCTCAGAGTAAAAAAACAAAAAACACATTTTACTGACCGAACTTTTAGTAAATGTCACTGAAAAAACCTTTTGCTCTGCAGGTGAAATTATTTCCAACCAACAAGGTGAAAATCAAGCAGTCACTCAGTCTGAGTGATTACACTGTGTCACCTGGCTGGACTTTTAACATCCGTCTAGCAGATGGGAAGAGGTCGAACACAGGCCGACTGCTGGCAGTTTAATTACAGCGCTCCGTTGCCCGTTTCTTTGATTGCTTTCTGTTGCAGCTCTGCATAAAATTCTGTCAACAAATCATTAGAACAATAAACTTTTTCTGGAGAGGAAAGCCAGCTGTGTTGTCGGCAGATTGAAGTGCTTTTCACTAGAGAGAAAAATATGTTTTCTCTTCTCTTTCCATAAAATTTGATTCCGAGTAAACATTTACTATGCTCTTTGCAACATTTCTTCTCTTATTATTCTTTATACAGAACAAATTAATTTGTTTACAATAATTTACTTCATTGATCAAATAGATATCAAGCATTAAAATACAAAATGGAGAAGCTAACATCCACCGTCTTCCTTATTTCTGCTTTTTCAATTCAGCCAATCAGCACCAAGGGAAATAAATGCTGCTCCCTGATTGGCTGCTTTGTAAATGCCAGCCAATGGCATGTCGAGTAGCTTTAAATCTCGATATTTAATTTTCCAAAGATGTATTTTCTTTCAAGAATTTTAGATGGATAAATAATTACTATCTAATCTTTTCATTTTATTTAAAATCGTTGTTTATCCTTGAGTGAATCTTGAAATACAGAAATTTTCTGATTCTTCCTTTTATGATGCTTAACAGAAACGTAAAGAATACATCTTTCAGATATATTTTTGATGGAAAGCTTGTATTAGTATAATGTTAAAAATGTCAAATAATCCCTCGTTTTCCAGTTTGCATTTCGATTAGAGAATATTTTTTGCCTTCCCCAGCTCACCTTCTGTGTTGACCATCTGTCCTCTTATCTGCGCTGTCGTAGGCATCGTCCTCATCTCTGAAGTTTGCCAAGGTCACGCTGCGTCCTTGAACCTCTACCAGCCAGAAAATGATAAATGTAAGAACCACTCTGGGTTTGGGCTTTAATAAAAACCAAAACAGCTCCTATTATCTTTTTGATGAAGAGATATTCAGAGGACATTTTGCTCCATAATTTCCTTTTGATCGATAGCACAAGATAAACAGAAAAAGGAGGGCATTGCATTAGTTTCCTTGGTGATGAAGGCTGCCCAGTTGTGTGCAGAGCCCGTATTTAGAGCGTAGTTGTAACTTTAGTTAGCGTCTAATAGCTCCACATGGTGATGGGTGTAATTAAAGCTTTGCTGTTTCCTGACTGGTTATTTGTGTTTGGTATTTAAAGCTGTTTAAACACAGAGGGGGTAATCGTCCTTCTCAACGTCAAACATAAAAGTGGATTCTGCAGAAGAAGAGAAATTAATTTAAGTTCTGAGTCTGAAGATTTGCACACTGTGTTGGATACAAAGGGTCAAGAGTCAATTCATAACCTGCAAACTAGAGGAAACTGCTTTTATTATGAGAACAACAACATTTAAAGGGGGAAGAGGACAGAGTATTACACAACACCTCACAAACACTGCAGCCTCATGGCTATTTTTATGGCTCGGTTTGTCGCTGCATGACATAAACCCACAAATCAAATTTAAATTCATGATTTAAAATATAAAAAGCTCCAAGACATATGCAAATTTCATGTGGTTATGATAAAAGGCTTCATGTCAGGGATCCAAAACAAGAGTAGACATATAAACTACAAATTACCAGATTTGGATTTTCTGTCAACACATTTCTCCGTCTGGTGGAAAATCAAAACCTCGCCCACATTTTCTTCACTCCTCTTTTGTCTAAGTTTTCATAAAAACTGTTTCAGAAAACACAAACAATATTGCAATATATGCATCTATATGTATCTTGCAATATTCTGCATAGAATATTGCAAGATGATAGCATGGAAAATATGCAAAAATCAAAGAAAAGCAATAAATAAACACCACGAAGAAAGCACAAAAGAAAGGAATATACATATATATCTGTAAATTTTGCACAGTAGTATGAAAAATTATCTGCTTTAGCATTTAGAAAACAACAGATGAGTTGGACAATGGCTAAAAAATACAAAACATGCCAGGAAAAGCTATCTGAACCAACCTGGCAATGGTTGAATGCCTTGATAAATGAATAAATAATTGTGATACACCACAACATTATGCCCTCAACACCATCCTGGCAACATGACGTAAGCATTATAGACCGTTTTTGGTAACACTTTATTTGAAAGGGGGTGAATAAGACTGTCATGACACTGTCATAAACATGACATAACACCTGTCATAAACATGAATAAGTCTTCATGAATATTTATGACTGTTGTCATAAAGCGTCATTCGGTAAATTATGACACTTTTAATACAAAGTTGACATTATTCAAAATGTCTTTGTTATGACAACTTGACATTAACCAAGAAATCATTACTGATATAAATTTTTTATAAAAGTATTACTGATTGCACTTTAAAAATTAGGTAACTTTGTTATTAAAGGTAAAGTTTAAACAGTAATGATTTCCTGGTTAATGTCAAGTTGTCATGACAGACATTTTGAATAATGTCAACTTTGTATTAAAAGTGTCATAATTTACTAAATGACGCTTTTTGACAACAGTCATAAATATTCATGAAGGCTTATTCATGTTCATGACAGGTGTTATGACATGTTTATGACAGTGTAATGACAGTCTTATTCACCCCCTTCAAATAAAGTGTTACCCCGTTTTTATCTCACTTAAGGTCAGTTTTCAATATAATAATAAATGAGCTACAAGGTCAAAACAAACCATTTACTGAAAAGTTTCTTGAAGATCCAAAGACATTTGCGGGTGTTGTGTGGATCCTGATGGAGAATGTCCATCTGTTTCCTGAGATTAAACAGCAGGTTCACCTCTGAATGAGAGGGGTTTGGAGTGGCCTAGTCAAAGTCCTATTTAAGATGCTGCCACTGAATAATGAAAAACCATTCAACTTGGCTAAATAAAAAGAAGACTGGGTCTAAATTAGTGATATAAAACACTCAAACTTTTGGATTTGGGGTTCAATGCTAAGCTAATGGGTCACAATGAATGTAATAAATAAAATCATTTGCAAACTAATGGCAACAGGTTTTAAAACCAGGTAGTTACATAATCACCCACACGTCTCATGTCAATTTATTTTGTTTATAATTTGAAATAAAATGATGTGATTAATAGAATGTCATTGCTTTGCATATAAGGCTTAATTTATTTCTAATCTAAAGTACAAAAATGCGTCTTCTGGACCACCAGTTATCACTATTACTGGCATAGAGGAGATAAACTGTTATGAAGTACGATTTATAAATTAGAAAGAGGAAACCCAGAGGGGATGTATGGGTAAAAGTGGCTATGAATAGCCATTTCCCCGTTGGGTGAAACCAAAGGAATCCTCTTTCATTCTTCAACTGATTCGTCTTGACAGAGAAACCCCGCTCCCTTCAAACATGATTTCAATTCATCCTGAAAGCAAGAATGGACGCACTCGAACTACAACCGTTCGTGTTTCTTTATTTTATGAGGATGGATCATCTCAGTGATGCGAGGTGGACGTAAACCATAAGATGATATACAAAAACTAAAAAGATACAGCTTCTTTTTCAGACCAAATGTCTCTTAAGTCAGTTAGAAACATCTAAAATATTTCTATTTGCTAAATGGCACAATAATGAGAGATTATTGGCCGATACAAATTTTAATGCAGCTCAGTTTCACATTATGTTTCAGCATATTTATAAACGGCATTGTGAGCTTTCTGGAGAAACAAAGGCTCCTCTCTGGATCGAACAGGTGTGTGCAGCAGTCCTATCATCAGCGCCAGCGGTGATGGGAAGAACACGCTGTAATAACAGGTTAGCGGGAGAAGCATCACTGAGATCAGGCCTCTCTCCAGCTGCTCTGCTGATTTACATGGCAAGCAGAGGTGGAGGAGTCGTCATGAATCAGCCGAGGGAGAGCGAGCGCCCAGCGGAGGACGTGTGCGTGAATGCAAATGCAGCCGTTTGGCCAGGGCTGCTCATTCCGACACAGGTATGGCTCATCCAGCGCTGCAGTGATTCATAGCTGGAGACAAATCCAGAGTCCAAATGAAACAGGTGGGAACATTCACCAGAGCAGAGAGGAAGCATGCATAAAAATAGATGCATCTGAGCAAATTAGTGCAAACAAATATCCTGACATGTTGTCCTCAAGCATGCAGTTTGGCATTCCTAATCAAATAAACACACACACAACGTGGACCAGACACACTAGTCAACTCAAGGAAGGAGAAGGATGGATAAAAGTAAACATGCTGCAGCATTCAACTAATCTGGTAGAGAGACAACAGATTAAAAAAGTTTCTTAAAGATGCACATCCTTAACATTTTTGTTAAATCCGTCACTATGCCAAAACCCTTTCTTCGCCATCGCTAATTCCAGTTCCCCCTTCACATTCACTCTGGATAACTGATATTATGTTGTGTATGGACTTAGAAAGGATAACATTATCTGTCCGAAGTTCTAAAAATAGATTTTAGAAAGTTTGACACCATTTCTTAAATGTTTATGAGTATCCCATCATTTTTTTATTCATTTAAATTCACTTAAAATGATCAGTTTCTCTGATTTTACGTTTTATACGTATGTGCGTGGGTAAAATGAACATTGTTCTTTTATTTTATGAACTACTGACAACAGATCTCCAAAATTCTAAGCAAAAATGTATCATCTATTTGGAGAATCTGAAAAGATAAAATGAAGATGTCAAAAAAGTTAACTTTATTTCAAGCTAATCAGATTTATTGTAAATGACATCAGATGTGAACTCAAGAAATTATTTAAATCGATTTTTTAGAGGTGCACTCACTTATTCAACCACTTTTTAGTTGAACTGTACAGGAAATGCTCCATTAAAAAGGTTTTGTTATGATTTATCATCTCAGTTTTCCTTTTATCCGTACTCTTTTCAGATCTAATCAAACCGGAGGAGGTTTTTCAGGTACTATCGAGTCCTTCCCGTCATAAAAAATAAAATCTATTTCCACTCTGAATGTGCAAACAGCAGCCAGCTCCTGTTGGGCGTTTGTACTGTACCAGCGTTGGCTTTCAGTGAATGAAAAGCTCCCACACGCCACAGAGTGAGTCACAGTTTAACCTGTTTAATGCCAAGTTTAATCTTTGCACTACGGTGGTGGGAATTGCCTATATTTGTCATGCATCCCCACAATACGTGACGACAAACAAACACGCAGGCCTGATGTGACTCAGACACGCCAATAAATATTAATGCTCCTTTTTTTCTAATAATGGGTTTCAGGCAACATGAGCCCAGAAAAATCAACTTTTCACTCCGGTTTATTTGGACACAAATGATCTTTATATCATGAAGCTAAATGTTCACATTAAGCAATAAATCAATTAATCTCAATTTCCTTTAGAATAATTTATCATTTTTCTTTCTCTTTCCACCACAAATTGTATGAATAAAAACAAATATGTCACTT
>NW_015113348.1:114251-199517 GCF_001443285.1 Poecilia latipinna
AAACATTAACAATTAAAAGTATTTTAAGGACATTTCAGGAATGAGGGATGTTTTCACACATTTGTACATATCAACCCCTTCCTGGGGTTACAATGCAGCACAGATAAGATACATAACATTAAATCTTTATACGGCCAGAGGGATTGTGGCTTGAACATTTGCCTAGATGGCATATAGAGATTAATGCCCTGCCGGATTGGCTTAATCTCCTTTATACCCCTCAGTGCTACCAACTCCCACCTCAATTTGAAGCAGACTGCAGATAAACCCAAACGGCTCCATCTCTGGGGAGAGATAATTTATCCTCAGGCCAAAGGTAGCAAGAGACACTCGGCTCAGGAATCCCAACATGGTTTCCCTCAAATGGCGTTTTGTGTGTTTAGAATAAGACGGCACAGAAATCTGCTCCAGAAACAAACGACTATAGAAAAACTGCCAAATAACCAAAATCTCATTAGCATCACCGTTTCATTCTTAAAGAGTAATGAGAAAATGTAACAAAAGTCCTCTGTAGTACAAGGAGGGACTGGATATTCCTGAGTAGCTCTTTCGTCTGTCAGCCATATTGGATTTAACAAAAAATTTATTGCACTTGCAGTGAATGGCCAGTAGTTGGCAGTGTGTTGGTTGACGCACTTATGTCCACTCCAGTGGTCTGTGTGCATTTAAAGCACAAAAACCACAACAAACATGAGAAAATGGCTTTTAGATATTTAGATAGCTGTCCACTAGTATCATATTTTTACTCCCAACAAACAAAATAATTTGGGAAAGTGTAAAACAGACGGCATAAAAAGGACAGGTGTAAAACCAGCATAAATACAGCATTTGAAACTTTTGCCTGCTGCCTCATGGATGCAGATATCTTGTATGTGGGAGATGCATTGATAAAATATGTAACGCCTTCAGCTCTGGATGGGGTGATGAGATTAAACTTGAATGGAGATTTAAAGCAGTTGGACAGTTTCCCTGGAAAATTCCTTCTTTGTAAGTCTAAATTTATTTCGAACTGTTTTGAACTTGATTATAATTCGATTTAATTGTTGACTGCTTTGGAGATGTATGCGCTTGTTTAGTTTATCTGTTCAGCAGCTTTTGATGACTTATAGCAAACTGGATCTATATGAATAAACCAGATTTAATGACAATTTCCACATCTTGCTGCACCTGCCTGCATCTTCCACCATGCTGCAACAAGTTGAACTGTTTCAGAAAAGTCTTTGTATTTTCCTATTGCAATTAAAGCCTTAATGTACTTTGCAAAAGTGTCATTTTTTAAAAGCTGCAACCACAAACTGCAACTTCAGGGTTAGGTTATGCAACATCAAACCTACCAAGACATGGATGCCCATTTAAACTCAGAGGCCAGCATTGGCATGTCAGCAGGTAGTAATCAGTTTACTGCAAATGTCCATCATCAGTCAGTTCTGCATGATTTGACACCTTAAATCATATAGAAAACAGAAGTTCGCTTTCAAAAATCGTCACAAATATTGGCATATAATGAAGACTTTAGTCAAATCCAGATCTTATTGCAGAAATGTTTTTCTCTGCGATATTTCGGCACCATGAGTAATCAGTTCCTGTTTTCCACTTTTCTACCCTAAAAATGGGGGGAAACAACATTTAATTCAATTAAGGCAGCCACTCATCTTTGTAAATTTAAAAAATTGATTTAATGAAATAGCTACTTGACTAAAATTGCTCATATTTCAAATAAAAATGTGGTATTAAAAAAAAAAGTGTTTTTTTTATTATCTAAAAACATGGCCAAATCGACAGGGAGAAAAATAAAAAAACATCTTCAGTCTCAGTCCTAAAAATAAAAAGCATAGAAATCCATCCAGTTGATAGAAGAATTGTCCAAAGAGAAATAATTAAAGATTATTCTCTCTGTGCTCCAAAAAAAAACTATATACTTTGGGAGTTTTACACATCTTAATGATGTAAACAGGATATATTTTCCAGAACTGTGTGGAATAAATCAAATTATCTCAACACACGAAATCTCATAAGTAATCAGAGTGCAGCTCTTCCTCCAAATTAAAACAGAAATCCAGTCTGAACCGAACCAGACAAGAGTCTTGTCAGAGTTGAAAGTCTGGCTCAAGAAGTGTCAATCATGCAGCACACGCATTATCTGCCAGTCTGTGCTGAGTGCTTAATTAAACAACAGCCTTCCTCATCCATCCCCTGATGACCCAACACACACACACACACTTCACATGTTTTATATAAACCCCATCCTTCACATCCAGAAACAATGAGTGAAGTTCAGGGAACATCTTGTTCTTCGGTGAGACATGAGGGGGCTGCTCATGTTCTGCTCTTCATCTCTGCTCAGCTTTAACTGAGCATGAGGGAGACCTGGATGCAAACGCAGCCTCTCCCCTTCTCCATGGCAACCGGTGGGCATACCGTCACATCTGGCAGAGTTTAATGGCTCGTTACGGCCATGAGGGTACAGCAACAGTTAGGAGAGCAGAAACTGCATGGGGGAGAGATGGCCACTCATTTATCTGAGCTGGGCTTCTCTGCAGCTACTGCTGGCGAAAAGAGGCCATTTCCTAAAAAATCTGCAAATATATATATATATATATATATAAGATGTTCCTGCAAGTGCTGTGTTATTTACAAATGTTGCTGTTCGGGACAGTTTTGATTAAATGTATGCTAACTAAGGAAAAAAACAAAACTGGCTTCATGTGCGATATTTTAAGTTTATTCTTACATAAATTACATTTACTTTTACGTATTGGATTGTTTAGCTTACAATTTAAATGCTCACAAAGTGGGTTTGTAGTGCCACCTAGTGGACAAAACATTTAGTTACGGTAATGGAGAGACGACGTCCAGATTAGTGTTCTGGAGTCCAAAATGCTCCTATATCCAGTTTCTAAAATTTAACCTCTACCTTTAGAAACACTGGTATCGTTTCTTAGGCTGGCCACTTCATTAGGTACACCTTTCTAATTCATTTGATGCCATTTTGTCTTAAAAGTGACCAAAGTTCATGATGGCAACGATCTAACAAGGATGAGAACCATTCCTCAGACTTTGGTCCATGTTGCTGCAGTTTAAATGCATTTTTAAACTAAAATTATGTAGAGTTTAAAATACATCTTATTAAAATATTTGACCCAGAAAAAATAATAAATACTAGTAATAAATATTTTGTTGTGAAAGTAAAATAAAATTAAAAGCTGTTCAATCCTTTTCTATCTATTAGTATCGTTTAAACTGATGTCTGCTGACATTATAAATATAGTAACTGTTATTTTTACTTTTAGGTGCATAACTCTCAACTTCAAAAATATAACTTCTGTTGAGGAAAACCATTTACTTGCTTTGTTTAGTTAAATCTAAATGTTTTATCCCATTAACATTATCTTTGAAATTGTTGTCATGATTTGACAACTAGGATAAATCAAATCAAGTGTGGACTTTCAGGACGTTTCTGTTGCTCTGATTAAATCTGCATAAACTTTTCCATATTAAAATTTTGGTTATACGACTTGGAACAATGTGCAGAAACATTGACGTGCTGCATCTAAATAATGTTTCTTTTTTCACAGAGGAATAATGAGGAAACACTGAAAGCTGCTCCTCAGTCTGTGAACCAAAATTAGCTTGGGAAAAAAAAAAGAAAGAAAGAAAGCCAGCCAAGTCGCAGCTGTTTGACTTTTAACTTGACCCGTCCCAAATATAGGGAAATGTGTCAAGAAGTTTCCAAGACCAAGAACCAGGCAGTCAGTCATGAATTAAAAATAGACAGAATAACTTTAATGAGAAGTATGCAAGTCTTAGCGCGTCAACAATAAACAGAAATAATCTTTAGGAAGGTTTGTGGAAAAACTTAAAGCTTTACCAAAACATTTTATAGTTGGATTGTTTTTTAAAGACTCAATTTATACTAAACTTGGTTAATTAATTCATACGACTCCCTCCCTTCCCCTGAGCGTTCAGAAGGAAGGAATCTGCACCAAAAGTCCAAATGGACCTCAGTTTCTGAGCTGTTGTGGACCCTGAGCTTTACTTCCAGGAGCCAGCTTTCCCTTTGGCCCCACGGGAGCTCTTTGACGTTTTGGAGCCTCTCTGGTGGTCGCTGACTCGGTTCCGGAGAACGTGGATTTCATATTTTTGCATCTTCAGCTTCTCAGCCAGCTCAAACTTCTCGGCGTGCAGCTGGTGGAGCCACTGCCACAGGTCCTGCGCCTTCTCCATCAGCTTCTCCTGGCTCAGGTGGTCGATGTTGAGCGGCTTCCTGCGCTCCAGCAGGACTTTCTTCTTCTCCTCGCGAGCCGTTAGCTTCTTGCCCTTCTTCTGGTCTACCTTCTGCAGGTAACCCCCGAAGGACTTGTTGGAGAATATCTTCTTCTTCTTGGCTTCCTCCTCGGCCCGCAGCTTGGCGGCCTCCTCTTCGCGCCTCGACCTCTCCTCTACCACCCGAGCTTGCCGCTCTCGCTCCTGTTCTGCTCGGACTCGCTGCTGCTCGGCCCGGTCGGCGCGGCGCTGTTCGATGCGGCTGCGCAGGGCAATCAGCTCTTCCTCCTCCTTCTGGCGGCTGGAGAAATGCTGCTCAATGAGCATCTGTAGGTCGCTGTAATCCTTCTCCACTCTCTTCCGGTGGAGATCATCAAAGTCGACCTTCTCTCCATCAGGGAGCTTTGGAGGTGCCATGTTTGGTATGTAGGTAGTCTTAAACCGAGGTTTGGACCCTTTGTCATGCTCGTTCTCATCCTCTTCCTTCTCTTCATATTCCTCCACAATCTCCTCAATGTCTGACATGTTGGATCCTCTGAGCAGAACAGACCAGCTGCAGTGGTGAGCACAGGAAGTAACTGGAGGTCTAGGTCTGCAGGTTGGAGGTTTTAAAGGATTCCTTCATCACGTGACCCTACGGCAACAGTCTCCAGGGTTCAGGTCAGCAACAGGGTTGATTTGGAGACAGATGGAGGATTCTATTTTCTCCTCCACCAAGTCGTGTCATAAACACTCCCCTACTTTATCCTCTGAAGAGCCTCCTGCTGCCTACACTGACCCCAAGGGCCTCCTCATTCCTTTGTAAGGACAAAATGAGGGACTATTTCAGAGACACAACAGATGCATGCATACTTGTGTTCTCAGATCTCCCACAAAGCAGCGCTGAGATTATTCCAGCACAAATAGCATGCATGCTCCGAAAGACGTAGAAAAGCAGCTGGTGATGAGCAGAGGAAAAGTAGCAAAACAAACTTTTGCAGCGATTCTCTTAGAAAAATCACTAATCCTCCACTTAAGGTGAAAAGCCACAGTGTTAATCCAAACAGTGCTTAAAGCCTCCTTGCCAGAGTGTGCTGCAAGGGTTTAAGTAAGCCCCCACTTAACAGGATTTTAATAATTGGGAAATTAAACCCTTCGCAATTTACGTCAACATTTCCCTTTAATTACATTTTCACCATGGTTTAGTTAGAAAAACACGGCTGAAATTTGATTTTTGATCAGGTTTTATCCCCAAGTCATGCTGAACAAGTGCAGAGTTTTTCAACAATATCTGGACATATGAATATTTGACATCACGCAAGAAAGAAAAAATTCAAGACCTTTTGAAATTCTGGTGAGGAATAAATTAGGAGATTGCTTTGTTGAAAACTCAGTTTGTTACAGTGGGATTGAAAAGAGCCGATTGTAGATTTCTATGAGTTTGGTAAAGGGTTAACAAAGGTAAACTGTCCAAACGATTATCTGTGAAGGGGATTTAAAACAACTGTCAACCTGAAAGAAGCCCTCAAGATGCTAAAACAAGACTTCAAAACCCTCCAGGAGGTTCTTATTGATATGAAGGCACCAGTTTAACTTTGACAGGAGGTTTATAAGAAGTAAACATTTGCTTTTTAAGAACTTAACAACCATGGAGAACATAGACAAAGACTTCTGGAATGTTGTTCTTTAAAGGGATACGTCTAAATGTACATTATTTGTGCATTTATACAGGTAAAATGTTGACATTAACCAAATATAACATTTCAGAAAATTAACGTCATACCAGCTGTGAAGCATGGAAGTGAAGGAATCATGGTTTGAGAATACTTTCCGGCTTGCCATCATACCACCCAGGGTGTAAACGTAAGACCATCTGTGAAAAAATTAAATTAATTAAAATACAACTGCATCCTGCAACATGACAATGAGCCACAACATACCAATAAATCCACCAATGACTGGCTGAGATTGAAGAAAACGAAAGTCTTGGGTTGAGTCAATGGTTGATCTTGATCTGACCTTTGATCTCTCTGCTGGACCAAAAAGCAGAGAAAAGAGACGGTTCAACTCAATCTGACGAAGGATCATAACCTCTCTGGAGCAGCAAAAGCTAATGAGGTGGATAAGCAGACAGCTGGATGACACCATCCATTGTATAAAGATGCATGTTTCTGCAAGAACAATAAGATACAGTTTGGGCTTCACTCTTAGGGGTTTAATTAAAGGAGCCATTCAGCACACAGAAGATTAAACCATAATTACTTTCATTCTGACATCTATAAACTTCAACAATTTAGTGTTCCCAAGTCTTGAGTTATCTCTGGAAAAGGACAGAACTGAGTGCCAGCAACAGGTGCTCCTCCGCGTCTGGGAAGCCTAATTAACTCCACTGTGTGCCTCCTTGGGATAAAGCTCTTGATGTTATTCTACTGTAAATGTCAACGATAGACACGCTTTTATCTTCAGGGAATAACATTTCAACCCCAGTGTAAAACTTGGGAGGCTCTGTCTGAGTGAAGACAGGCTAATTACGGCCTGAGAGGATAACAAAGCAAATTTTTAATGTCTTTCCAGTCTCGTCCCAGAGAGGACTGGTAAGACATGACAACAGGTGGTTATTCAAGGCGCTGCTTGCCGCTGGCAGGAGACAACTGTGTCCATCACCAGAAACAGGCAGCAAATGATCAGAGCTATGTATATCCACAACTGTTCTGCTTTTACTCATGTGTAGCCAAAAATGTCACTTAAACTGTAAAAAAACAGAAACACAGAGTGCCTTTAAATCTCGACTAAAAACCCACCTGTTTAGAGTTGTGTTTGAAACGTAATGAATTACGAATTTAGTGATTGCACTTGACTTAATGTAATGTTTTGATTGTTGATTCTTTGTGTTTGTTATGATGTAAAGCGCTTTGAAATGCCTTTCTGCTGAAATGTGCTATACAAATAAAATTTTATTTGCTTTATTTAGTTTAAAATGCAGAGTAATATTTGTCCAAATGTTGGAACTATGAAATTACCGCCATTGTACGTGCTTGGTAATACAGCGACCTCATGTGGTTCAGGGTGCAGACTAGCTTGTTGGATTTTGGCTTAATTTAACACTATAAGTTTCACTTAAATAAATGTCCTCCGTTGTTGTTTAACGGTAAAAATATAAAGTATTAAATAACTTGAGATTTAGACTAAATAAATATTAAATTAAAAGTCTTTTTCTGATGAATATCAACTTATCACACAAAGTTCACATTAGCCTTTTGTGATTTTTGCTCGCAACTTCCTATGTTTTATGTGAGCTGACAGACAAGAACTACGATTTCAAATTTGAAAATGCGATAATTAGTTTCGAACAAAAATAGGAGGTTGGCATTATTATCGTTGACTTCGGAGGGCCTTTCAAATGACGCAGGCTAACTGTTAACTAGCTTGCAAACATCTCCACGTTAAAGCTTGGAAAATAAAAAAAATGTCTGTGGTTAATGTTAAACATATATATATATATATATATATATAATGCCACAAAGGCAGAAAGGGGTTTGTTCGTGGTCAGCTAACAAACCTAGCTAGCTTGCGCTAGCCGAAACCTAACGAACAATGAAAGAAAAAGAAAAATTGGGTGTTTATTTATTTAATGAATTTATTTATTTATGTAAGGTGTGTTATTCTACCTTCCTCTAAGCCAGGTGTCTCCATTTGGTTGACAGAAAGTTGCCAAAGGAGACAAGAAGTGTTCCTTCAATGAAGGAATACAAGAGTACAAATATTATCCTTGGAGGTCTAAAAGGCATAAATTCAAGCTTTGTTATATAATGTCATCCTTTTTCCAAATTATTCTATGACTACAAACCTCAGCTTCATTTTTTGCATTGGTGCCTCTTTTTTATACATCATAAATAATATACTTCTGCACTTTCAAGCCCGCTCACACAGTTCGGCAAATTTACATGCACATATCAAACCTTCCATTCTATGTAATCACATTTCTAATGGTGCAACTACAGATACTCACAGTAACAAGCCATCCAGTCCATACAGAAAAATCAAATTAATTATCCTTAAAGTATGTGTGATATAACGATATGGGGGAAAAGTATTGGACACATGAAGAAGAAACTACGCAGAAAGACAGGCACCAGGTGAAATCTATTAGTAATTAGATGGCAGTCCTGCTAGTTCTAATTAATACCAGCTGGTACAGTTCTTGATAAAAGCCTGGAAAATGTCCTGTTCAGTAAAGAAACATGGATTATGTATGGAAAATGACATTTTCAACCATGGTGTTGTCTTGCTACACTTTCAAAATATTTTCCGTAACAATAGAAAACATAGACTATCGTTTTCTGTTTTATTGCTATAATCAATAAAGTATCCAGGGTAACTTTGCTAATTGAAAACTATTCAACGTGTCCCGTGTTACTTTTAGGTCGTTTTCTTTATTATTTATGAAATCGAGTATTATTTTTCTTCCCACGCATCCCTATAATTTATTTTAATATATTTCTTCTCTACTTCAGCTGCTCTCCTGTTTACCCGCCGAATCATTTATGTAAACCCTGCAAAAAGATTCGCCTCTTTTGGCTTTAAAATAACTCTTCACTTACAACTCCTCTTTGTAGCTTATGTGATTATTCTTAGCACACATATTGATCAAAGTAATCTCTGAAATTAATTATTTTTGTTGTATACATCCTCATCTGAAACAGGAACCTGCTCCCATAGGCCACCTAAAAGAACCGGCATATTAAATCGGCTCGACCGCGAACGACACAAAGCGAGTGTGCTTCCCGGTCACGTACCTTTCACGTGCCTCACTAGCTCCGCCCACAAGGTTGTGCAGCGTTATGAAAGCAGATCGGTGGGAATGACAACGGAGTCACAGCAAAGAACCCCCTTAAAACCGGTAAAATAATCCACATTATTGTTCATTTTATGTCAAATGAACTGTAGCGATTCATGTTTTTGGCTGCTGTCGTTACAATCACTCCCTTTCGTGTTGTGCTGCTGCAGCGGTGGCCTGGCGCAGTCATTGGGTTGTAATACATACATAACAGGCACATGCAGCATCACATGTGAAAGACTGCAGTCATAACTGTAATCAGTGGAGATCACGTTCTTTATATCCTTTTATATAAAACCATAATAAGCGTTTCGTTTCCCTAAATTATACATAATCCTTGATTTGTTCCCACATTTGGATGTTTTTATGATACACCAACCCAAAGTATTCCACAATTATGAAGTGGAAAGAAAATTATGTCAAGTTTACTCTATTTTTTAAACTAATAAAAATCTGAAAAGTGTGGCTTGCTTTTGTATTCAGCTCCCTGAGTCAACAATTAAGACAGGGGTGTCCAAAATGTGGCCAGGGGGCTATTTAGCCTTTGAAATGATTTTTGTCATGATCTGTGTTTCTGTGTGTTTATTTTTGAGTTCTTCTGTGTTCAGTCCTGTTTTCCCTGTGTAGTCCTGTTCCCTGTGAGTCTCTGTCCTCCCTGTTGATTGCTCCCCAGGTGTGTCGTATCCCCCTGATTACCCTGTGTGTATTTAGCCCCACCTGTTGTCTGTGTTCCTTGTCAGATCCTCGTCATTTGTAACTGTTTCCCTGTGCCGTCAGTCTACGTCTGTTTATGGGTCGTACGCAGTTGAACTGTGAAGTCCTGCATCGACCTAAGCTCGTTTACATGTCTGTTATCCAGTTGCTACCGGTATTAGCTGTGTGCTAACTTTCTGCCGTGCTGCCTGTTCAAGACTGTGAGCTACATTTTTAAATTCATCATTCTCATTTTACCTGGGTCTACCTGCGTTTCCTCACTACCTCAACCACATCGATTATGACAATTTTGATCCCCAACAAAACAGAAAACAACTGAAATTCAAACAAACAATAAAATAAAACCACAAAAAAATGTGTATATATTTTTTTTGTTTTTCTTTTTTAAAAAAAAGCAACAGTCTGAAATATTTTTTAAAATGTTTTAGATCTTTACATATTTATAGATTTTTTAAAAAAAGAAAAATTACAATTTAGTAATTTTTGCATTTTAAATTCAACACATTTTGAGGCCAATGAGTAGTTTTAATTTGCTAGTTTATTAATTAAGGGAATCATCTTCCCATCAGTTCTTGCTGTTATCTCGTAGAAATAAGGAATAAATACAAGAGCAATGTACAATGTCCCTGCTGAAAAATTACCCCCACAGCATGATGCTCCTACCACCTTGTTTCTCCATGGAGATAGTGGTTTTTGCATGTAGGCCTAAATATTCAGTGATTGTGAGACTTGTGGAAGTAGTTGCAGTTATTCAGGGACTAGCTGAATGCTAAAGCTGTCACAACTCTTTACAGATTGGGGGAATGAATGATGTTCTTCTTCTTCTTCAGAGGTCCGCTGCGATGCTTCGCATCACCACCACGTCTCTGTGCGCCTCCTGCCAGAAGATGAGGCTGCTGCTGCCTCCCTCTGCCTCCCTCACCTCCCACAGCAAACGGGAGGAGAATCAACGCACGGTTGACTCTCTGTACAAACTATCGGTGGACATCAGAAAGGTCCGCAAGCTTAAGGGTTGGGTTTTGTCTGAGAAGACCACCTACGTGGCTGAGACAGCCGGTCTGCTGAGGGACATGGGCGCTGACACGGCGGTGATCGCCCACATCCTTGAGACCCACCCCGAGGCCGTCCTGTGCCGCCCAGAGGACGTGAAGGCCCAGCGGGACCTCTGGGAGTCCGTATGTTCTGGCCAACGCGCCCTTCTGAGCATC
The DNA here is from genome assembly GCF_001443285.1 of Poecilia latipinna. Lineage (NCBI taxonomy): Eukaryota > Metazoa > Chordata > Actinopteri > Cyprinodontiformes > Poeciliidae > Poecilia > Poecilia latipinna. The sequence continues at coordinate 125,253 of NW_015113348.1, forward strand.
ATCGAAAAGTTCCCAGCTTCCTTTTTCACCGTAAGCCACCACAGCAACCAGCGGGCCAACATCCTCTACCTCCAGAGCCTTCGCCTCAACAAGAAGATCATCAGCAAGCTGATGGCCAGCGCGCCGCAGAGCTTCAGTCGACCTGTGGAGAGCAACCAGGAGGTGATCCACACCCTCAGAGAGACCTACTTGGACCTGGGCGGGGATGAGGGTAATCTCCGGGTTTGGCTGCAGAAGCTCCTCAGCCAGAACCCGTACATCCTCCTGCGTCCAGCGGAGACCTGGAGGGACAGTCTGGGCTTCCTGAGGGAGCGGGGCTTCACCACGGAGGAGCTGCTCAGCCTGGTGTCCAGCCTCAGAGCCTCCATCTCCGAGCTGCAGCCTGAAGCCATGCGGCAGGCGCTGGCCTACGTCCAGGACGCTCTCAGCTGCTCCGAGGACGAACTGAAGCGGGTTGTGATCCGCTGCCCGGCCGTTTTGTACTACTCGCTGGCCACCTTGGCGGGCCGCTTCCAGGGGCTGATGGACGCCGGGGCGAGCGTCGAGCAGGTGAAGGAATCCCCAAACGTCCTGGAGCTCACCACGCAGATAGTGCTGTATCGCATCCAGAAGCTAGCGTCCTATGGGTACGACGTGCGCTCCGGCAGCTTGGACGTAATCGTAGGAACCAAGAAGGACTTTGAGATGAGCTACGCCAAGCTGAACCTCCGGCAGCAGAGGGCGCTCTTTAACCCTGTGGCTCCACTCAGGTGTTGACGTAGTACAGCACATTACTTTGAAAATCTTTCAAATGTGGATACAAGGCTTAAAAATGTATATGCTCAACCCTCAGTGTATGGTTCTCATATTTCTCATTAGCCTCTTGAATTTCAGGACAACAGACATTTTTCAAAATGGCCACCATTTTTGAGCCAACTTTCGACTCGCTCATCTAATTCATACAACTTTAAAGTAATAACAGCAAAATCAGAAACTGAGGACTTTACTGCTTGAAAATCTCGCACCAGTTACAAACTGGAAGGAGATAAAGATGTCTGACCGTCTGTGTGTTTAGCGATAAAGCATTAGCATCTGCTAATTTTCTGTGTTTGACAGTTTAGCGTTAACAGAGCTAAGATTAGCAAATTAGTGGCTTGTGAGGCTAACTGTTTGGTTAGCTGTAACTGCTGCTGATTTTATTGCAAACATGTATTCTTTGTTATAACTATGGCGGCCATTTTGAAAAGTGTCCACCAGAAAATGGAATCAAGACAAAAACCATATATGATTTCTGTGGTTCAAAATAAATAAAACACATTCATTTTGTGTGGAAATATTAATTTTCCATGGTGCCCATCTTGAAAAATTAAAGTTATTAGCAAATATGATTTATATGGGTCTAATTATGTACCACTTGAGACCAAAAGTATTCATCTGGGATAAATATTGGCAGATTTAATGCAGATAAATTTACTTGACGACCATGGCAGCCATCTTGAATTTTTCAGTGGCTAATTTCTGATTTATTTATTTTTCTAAAACACAAGCCCCTAGGTTTTGTATCCTCATTTGAAAGATTTTGATGAAATATTAAATTATCTGCAGCACCAATCTGCAAGTTATTCAAATCTTACAAACATCAGGAAATACCCGACATAAGAGCTTCTTTTTGTTGCCTAAATGACTGTTTATACTTTTGCCAGTCAGCTGATTATGTTTGTGTGACCTTACTTTATTTATGCTGCCATATTGGAGACCTATGTGTCATTCCCTTCAAAAATGTTAAATACACTAAATAAACAGTCTTTTTCACATTTTATCACATTACAAGTACACATTTTATTGTATTTATTGGGATTTATGCAATAGACTGACTAAAAGTAGGGTAAAATGGTGAAGTGGTACAAAAATGATGCATTATATTTTTGTTTTTGTTGTTTAAAAATATAGATTTTGTGGGAGAAGCTGCATTTAGTTTTAATACTCCTTTAATTTGCCACCGCAATGTTTTATTTCTATCCTATAAAGCTTTATGAGCTACCTTGTTGTTGAAATATAACCAGCTGCAGAAGCAACATAATGATCTAATGGTAAAGTATATAAACTCCTCATATGTTCAAGTTAAAACCCACAATTTGATTCAAATAAATACACTAGAGTCTTGTTTGTGGTACACTTCTTTATTAAGGATTTTACAGGGAAGTCACTGTGATGCAAAGACTCTTGAGTCCTTTTTTATTCTCCAAAACTACTAAAAAAAGGGCAACATCAAGATGGTTAATGTTATTTTGCCTCCACACTGGAAAGGAATGAGACACGTCTCCAATTACTGAGATCAACAAAAACACTTTGTCAGTTTACGACAGATGGATCAAGAAAGAACAAAGTTTGGGGAAAACGATGGTTAGCAAACACAGAAGCTTTCTCAGTGTCTTTTTTTTTTTTTGTTGGAAAGTCTTTAAATATTTATTATTATTATTATTTATTGAGAACTATCAAAACAAAAAAAGATCCATCCATGATCTCATATCAAAAATATATCAATGGGTTTATGGCTACACAAGGAGAGAAAACATACATAAAATATCCAAATATGTACAAGTTGTGTGAGCTGCAGTTAGCAAATTCATTATATACACAAGGATGTTTGTCGATATTAAGCCAGAGAAGAGTTCAGCGAGTGAGCCGCTGCGCTGATGTGCAGTCCTCATCAGAGTCCACAGTCTGTTTAATCGGGGGACGTGTGTGTGTGTGTGTGCATTTAATCATCCTGAAGGTGCGTTCATGCAACACCGTGGTGCTGGAGGTAAACCTTTAGTCCTTTAGTGTCTGCTTTGATCTGGCTGATTAAATGAAGGACGATGTGCAGAAACACCTGAAAGAATAAAAAAAAAAATAAGATTTTTGTCATAAAACATCAAATTTCATCCCAGTGAGTACGAGTGTGTAAAATAAATGTGTCACTAACTCTTCAGTGGTTGCTCTGCCTCTGGATTTTAGGGCCTCTGCCGTGGCCAGAATCCTCATTGGGACGTTTTCCGCTGGTCTGTGTGACGGGATGATGCTCGAATCCTTGAAACAAAAACAAAAAAGTGACATTTAGAAAGTTTTAACAGAAACGACCCCACATCACAGATTTAAATGAATTTATTTTGCACCTTTCTGCAGTGCAGGACCTGGAATCTGTGGGCTGCTTTGAGTGTATCGCATCATGCTGGTAGCTGGAGCGTAACTGGGAACTTCAGGAAGATGAAACAATCATCAGAGTTGATTAAAACAAACAGATTGACATGAAAATATGAATAATTCAGAAGTGCTAAATAATCCCTACCCTGCTTGTGTGTGCTGGTGCTGTTCTGTGGATCCCCCTGCAGGTAAACCATCACCCCGCTGCGCCAGTCTGTCTGTGAATGAACTGGCATCTGATAGGCTGACAAATCAAAGAAAGACAAAACACATTTAAACTGATTGATTTTTAATGAGAAATGTAAAACCAAGGAGGTGCAGCTGTGCAGTTTTATTTGAACATAATAACATGTTTTGGTCTTACCTGCTGGAGCAGCAGCCTGGGGTGAAGCCTCGATGGAGAACGCCATAGCATCTGAGGACGTCTCATTGTTTCCATTGGTGTTGGATGGAACTGTAGCCAAAAGGCCTGAGGATGTAAACAACAAAGAGTCAATCAATGTGGAAAGATGCCTTACATCTGAACAAGAGAGAAAGAAAGTAACGGGTCAGCATACCAAGGCCTCTGTAACAGGAGAGCTGCTGGTAGATCTGCTTCATTCGCTCGATGTTGATGCAGCTGGCCTCAGCGTGGTTCACCATGGGCTTGGGGTAATGCACGCCGATGATGCACTTGGCAGCCTTCTGCACAGACTCCGGAGCGTTCCAGGGATCGTAGATGTACTTCGCTGGGAATCCTCTCAGAATAGGCAGGTAGCGCCTGAGCGGAGGGATGGAAACAGAAAGGGAACGTGGCGGATTATTCACCTATCCAAGGAGGTAAGACAGGGTTCCTGCAGGTTTCACCAACTCAAATTTAAGAAAATCGTATATTTTGCGATGCTCTCTACGGCTTTAACTCTGGTAGTGCAAAGGTTTTTGCATCTAGCCTCATATGTTTGGCTGCAGAAGACGACAATCGTCAAGTCAACTGGCGGTACATTTTAACTTAGATGCAAAAATAATTATCAAGCTAGCTAGCTAGCAAGGCTAGAACACAGTTAAGACAAAAACCACATAGAATATGAAAGGACAAAGTTTTAGACCTGTGGTTACACTGGGTTACAAAAGATATTTTTGGGAAGTTGTTTTTTCAACTGAATTAGGACTATTTTACACCACTGAATCCAAAAATGACATCAATTTTTCTCAATCAGGTCAGGTTTTTATTAGACATCCGATCTAAATTGATTTAATTTTTGAGATATTATCAATTCATTTCAATGCTCATGTTGCATCCATAGTTCAGAAAGCTGACCTGATTGAGCAAAACCAATTTGATTTTTGGATTCAGCACATTAAAATTACCCTAAAACAGTTGAAAAACGCAGACATTTTTTGGCCTTCTAAGGACACACGGCCACCAGAATCGACTCAGTGACGGTACCGTATGTAATCTCCGTTGGGGTCGGTGCGTCGGCCGAACCCGACTGGGCAGTAGCAGTGGAAGAACTGCTGGAAGAAAGAGCTGCAGGAGAGCCACATCCAGCTGCCGGCGTTGACGCTCCAGTCCGCATCCAGCAGCAGCTCCTCGAACACCTGTAGATGAAACCGAAACGGTTCGATGCGTTCTGCGAAACCGGACCGCAACTCAGAGTCGGCGTCCTCTACCTTCATGCCCTCCTCCCAGCTGATCCACAGGTCCCCCCGGGTCAGGAAGCAGGCCACGGCGTGCCGGGCCAGGTGGTGGATCCAGCCCTCCTGCCTCAGCTGCGTCATGATGGCATCGATCCACGGGAAGCCCGTCCGGCCCTCGGCCCACTTCGCCAGCGCCTCGGGGTTGCGGTCCCAGGGGATCTGGACGCAGATGGGGTTGCTGTCCATCTTGTCGAAGCAGGGGTTGTTGGTGGCCGCCGTGTAGAAGAACTCGCGCCACAGCAGCTGGCCATACAGCGACAGAGGAGGGGAGCTGTTCCTCTTCACCTGGGATCAGAAGTTAGAGACGATTTACATGGGCAGCATTTTCCCAGCATGTTTCCTAATTAAAGCTAACGCTACTCTTCCTGCAGCTGACTTTGTCTCTTCTCTTCTGTATTTTTGTTGTTTCTTCCAAGGATGAGCTCATTATTGGAGATTTTGCTGGGTGTTATTTTTGTTTGGTGTTTCTTTTCCATGGATCCCATGCTCAGCTGTTTTTTATTTTCTTTTTTGGCGGCTGGACCACTTTTTTCTTTGGTTTTCTTCAGCATTTATTCCTGCTAAAAATACGTCCTTCCTTCCCACTGTTGCCACATGCTTGCTCAGGATGAGGGTTTCAAAGTCTTAACTTTCTAAGACTGCTAACTTTTAAACATTTGGCTTTATTTATTCAACTTAATGCCAAACTGGACTAAACATAAATCTAATGGAAATGAAAATAACTTCTAAACTTGCACCATCCGAGCAAAAAGTATCATGGTGTTGGTAAAAACACTCACCTTCCTGAAGAGGTCGGTGAGTTTGAAGTAGAAGAGGCGGCAGGAGAGGCAGCCAAAGCGCAGGTAGGGGCTGAGGCCGGTCGGACTCGCCAGCAGCGAGTTGGCGTTCATTCTCGGACGCTCGAAGTTCGCCACCCACGCCTGATGGCGAAACCAGTCGCATTAGCACAACTGAAAACGCACGAGGCAATTTTAAAAAAACAAGCAAAAGATGGGACTGACCTTCCTCTCCAGGTGCCTCTCCAGTCGAGTGAGAGCTTCGGTTTCTCCTCCAGGCCACACAGCCGAAGACAAACCGTCGGTGTCAAAACCTGCGAGTTCACGATAAAAGCACACAATTTAAAACCAGCTTCATATCTCAGAACATCATCAGATTTCCTTCTATGTTTTTTAAAGAATGGCTGAACTAGGAATGCAAGTTAATCTAAAGTTGGTTGAAATTATTGATCGACTAGCGATTAATTGATGAGGCCACTTTCTTAAAAACCCGGGTTTTGCCTTTCTATAAAGGGCAAAATCTTTCTTGCATTATTAAACTCAGGAAGCCCTCAAAACTAACTGTGCTTATTGACACCACGTCTTTTTCCATCATGTTAAAATTTTCTGCGCTTTGCCCTCCGCCTTCCTCTCATTACATCCTTGCCTTCGTAGCAAATCAGTAATTGTTGGGTGAGAAGTTGATGCTGCTCCGTCAATGTTAATGTGAAATTTCAGTGTTTATATTTCAAAACGGATCCACATAACGACTCAGTTTGTACTGTTTCTCTTTCCTGTTCCGTTATATCTCCACCATTTTAATTCTGAATCAACTTGCTCTGCTTATGGATGACCAGTGGCGCCCTCTGCTGGACGGAGGCCAAACTACAACACTAAAATAAGGTCTAAGCGGATCATTATTTTAATATAATATTAACAGTAATTTGATTAATTGTTTGCGTCTTTAGGCTGAACTCACCCAGTTCCTCCAGAGAGGGAACCCCAAACTTCTCATCGTGGTCTTCAGACAGCGGCGTAGTGCATTTTCCCATGACCTCAGCCGTTATGGACTCTGCAGGCAGCTCCACTGCATCCATCCGGCTGATGAGGGTCTGGAACCGCTTGTAGGTGAGGGGAGACTGGCCCCCGTTTAGCTCTATGATCCTGATAAACACAAAAACCAAACATTTAGTTTTAAACCGACACAGTAATAACAGCAGCAGGGCTGTTTGGGGTGTGATAACTCACTTGTCCAGGTCATAGAGCGTGTGGGAGATGCGAACTGTCACCTCCACTCCGGCCTCAGAGGCGAGCTTCTTAATGGCAGCATCTCGCTCTTTCCCAAAAGGCTCAGAGTCGTACTCGTAAGAGAGCCGAGTGATCTTCCATTCCTGCAAAACAGATTCAAAACGATTATTCAGGACTTCCACGAGAGTCCCGCAGCAACCCAAGCGTGCAGAATATAGTGGGTCAAATGACCTTGAAGAGTCTGGGAAAGACATCCGTGGGTTGGCCCCGGATCACGAACAGACGGGAGTTGAGCTTCCGGAGGCTGGAGTCCAAATCCTCGAGACTCTGCAGCAGGAACCTGCAGAGAGGCAGGAAGAGGAGCTGCATCAAACTTTTAAACTTGTATTTATTCAAACTGGTGTAAAACAGCGACGCTCTGTTTGAGGAAATGGAGAAAATAGGAGAAATAAACACATTAGAGGAAACAATTTAAGATCAGTAATCAAATTAAACTAATTTTCACTGGATATTTTATGATACTGATGCCGGACCAAGAGTAGGATCGGTTTAGGTTTTTTTTTTTTTTTTTCAAAGTTCAAACATTAATTTAACATAATCCAGTTTTCTTTGTGAACCAGCATGTGGCGCTCTAGTCCCACCTTCCTGGATGCCCTGACGACCTCCAAATAAATCAGATGTTATGCACAAAATTTACAACAATAAGACTGTTTTTCTACATTTGAATGTCCAAAACTGGACGTTTTCTTTGTGACGACCTACATCTGAACAATGTCTCCCATCTGAGGTGAACCAGATCTAAAAGCGGCGCTTTCGAGGAGTGAAAGAAGTAATTTGATCTTATGTTGCTGCAGCTCAGAAGGCTGAAAAGATGAGTAATCAGAAACATCAGTAAACCAGGACAAAACGGACAAACCTCGACGGGGAAGCAGAGGTAAGTGTGTCACTGGGGATAATGGGAGCAGCCAGAAGAAGCTGGTGTTTGCACACAAAGAACTGGGCAAGAAATCAGATGTTATCTCACACATTAAACTTTTTTAATAGATTAATACTTTATGTATGGGTAATGAAGGACATAACTGTCACAGTGTTTGTGCATTTGTAGCTAATGTGTCAGTCTTAGTTAAAGGTATATAGTTTAAGTTGGTCTTAAGCATTATATGGTAAGGAAAATAAGAATTTCATAAAGATTTTGCAAGTTTTCCCACTTAGAAAGTGCCTATCAATTGTGAGATTAAAAAACACTCACACTGTATGATTTTTAAATAGTTAATTGTAATAACTGCACCTGTTTGAACTTGTTACACCTGTCCACACTCTCACTCAATAAAACTCCAACATTTAAGTGTCGCTCTTTTGTATACTTCCAACAAAAAAACAAATGAAATCCAATGATAACTCAATCCAAAATAGTTAATATTTATACAGAAAGGAAACAGAGTTCAGATTTAATCTATGATGTGACTCAGCAGTTAAACTGGTTTGAAGACAGGATCTATACTGGGAACGTTTCATCCCAACCTTCCTTTCTCAATATAACAAGCCCATAAGCTAAGATGATTAATACAGCTACTTAAGTCATTATTTAAAAAAAAAAACAAACTCTTTGCTATTTTTAATGTAATCCAGACGCTGAGTGGCCATTTTTTAACTTTCCATTAAGCAAAGCTGTATTTTTTAAGAGATGATCCTGCTGTTTTGACAGCAGCTCTAAATATGTGACATTTTTAATACCGTTGAGACTCTTTCAAATTCTTACTAAAGAATACTTCAACGGTGCTTTTTTTTAAATTTAATTTCTGACTAATCAAACAAAACCACTGGATGAATCAGACAATCTTAATAAAGCTGAAGAATTAAGAAAATTTAGAAAATTCATGCAATGCTCTAGCTTGGTTTTTTGTGTGTGTCAGACAAATTAATCATACAATGTAAAACTAATTAATATAATAGAGAGCTGCACAAAACTTTTATTTTGCTAATTATTGTATGGAAAATAAAGAAGTACTTTAACAGATGTTATTATTATTCTATTTAATGTCCTAATGACAAATTAACCTCAGCAGCATTCTATGAAACCAAATTGAATAAATATTCATGGCTGAAAGAGACTAAACTCACTTTTACTTTCCCTGAGCAGGAAGGTTGCTCTACAAATATTTTACCCTTTTCTGCCTTATTTTACTCTTTAAATCCTGAAATTTCTGAGCTAGAACAGAAATTATGATCATGTCCGTCTCCTCTTTATATAGCCTGACTTAATGCTTAATCACACAAACAGAAGATGAATCAAAAACGTTTCATTTTAATCAGATATTTTCAACCTGAATGTTTTTTTTTTCCTTTTAAAGATCCACTCAGCTACAAGTTGTTCTTTTCAGAACTTTTTGTTTACAACACAGCAGGGCGTTTTATATCACACCTACACACGGGTAAACACAAGCAGAGCAGCAGTAATGTGGAGCTTCCCCTCTTGTTGCTATGGATACGGACAGCAGTAGGCGGAGGCATCCTGCAGCAATCCCACCGAACAGTGGGATTGCTGCACTGTTCGGTGCTGCGTATGATTGACGTATGATTGACGTAATTAGGACGTAATTAGGACGTTCACATAAGAATGTGAACGTTCTAATTACTTCACCAGTGTGTAAGTTAATCTCAGTCTTAGTTATTTTTTAGTTTTAGTCAACAGAAAGCATCATAAAAAATAAAAAACATAGCAGCCATGTGTTAAAATGCAGCACTGGAAAAGAATTAGATTTTTATATATATATATAATTTTTTTTGAGTAAAATGAACATTGTTCCTTTATTCTGTGAACTACTGACAACATTCAGTGTATTATAAGCCTGGCGGGCCACCAGGCTTTACTTGTGCCCCCACCAGGCTAAATATTACTTATTGTTTTTAAGTCTTTTTAAAATGTTTACATTTTGTAAGACTTTATATTTGGTGTTCAGGTGTTGTCAATTGTCAAATGATAATTTCAAATTTCCTGTCAGCTTTAAACATTTTTTAACTCAAAAATACAATGGCCGCTGGATGAATGACTGCCAAGCACCCCAGGCTTAGCAAGTTTTCTGGAGGAAACCTTGACATGCCTCCAATATTCAAAGATTGTTTTATTTATTTGCAGAAAATGAGAAATGGTCAAAATCACGAAAAATATGCGATGCTTTCAGACCTCAAATAATGCAAAGAAAACAATCTAATATTTATTTAGAAACTATAATACTAATGCTATAACTCAGGAAAAGTTTATAAATCAATATTTGGTGGAAAAACCATGAGGTTTCAGTGGGGTTCAGTGCAGCTTTTCCAGAGCTGGACATTTCGTAAAACATTTTAGAGAATAAAGAGTAGAGGATATCTATTATTATTTTTGAGCTTTTCTGTAAAAAATAAAGTGTTTTTCTAGCCACTCTGAGGCTTTCTTACACTTGAGTTAAGTCTTTTTTTAAAGAGTACCTCATGTTAAGATCGTAGTTTTCCCTGCCTGTCAATAACACTGAGCAACAAACAAAATGACTCTAATTTAATTTAGATATTTTTTGTTTTCCACCATAAGCAACCTTCCATTACCTGAGGATGGAAAGTTTTCGTGTTGAAACTTTTCACCTTCTCCTTTTGGCTAAATTAGTTGAGATTTGTTGAGTCACCCACCATCTGACGTCCCCACCCGAAATCTACGCCTCCGTATTTGTCTTCAGGGACAAATACGGAGGTTGAGGCTCACAGCTGTTCTGATCCAAGGTCCGCTTAACGTGAGACTGACCCACGTTACGCAGCTCAGTTATAATCCCATCAGTATCCAACTTTTACCGTTTCTCCCTCTTATCTTCAACTACTTCATAGAGCCATTCTACACCAACACGATCACTAAGAAGGAGTCTGTAATCATGACGTGGAAATAGATATCAGACGGCAGCAGCTTTTGTGGGGATTAGAGCTCATTGTGGACCAAAGCTGGGGTCTTTTAGTCTGGCAGGACAGCAGAAATGGATCAGAAAAACCACAGAGTTGAAAGGTTTGCTGTTGACACACTGACCTACATGTTCAGTCAGCGAGAAGCGAGAAGTTGCCGTGATTAAGTCATCTGGATCGACCGTATTCGAGGAAAATCTCAGAGTAATGCGGTTTTAATAGTGTTTTGACGCAAAAACTGCATGGAAATGTTGAATATGTACACAGTAAACGGGACGAAGGAAGGAATTGGGGTATTGTGCGTTTGTGCTGCGTCACACAGCCGACTGCTGTTGCGTAACACTGAAAGAAAAACATGGATGCTCATCAGAACTGAATGAGATGACATTAAACTCTGAAAGGACTGATGAATGAACAACATGCTACGGTTTGCACATGTAGCAGCAGCTGGATGGAGACTGACATGGAGAAATGAAAGGGAATCCGTGTTTTGACTGGCCAAAGCATCAACGCAACACCGAAGGGCAAATCTGCAGGGACAAACATTCCTCCAACGTCAGATCTTGGGAAAAGTATTCAAACCCCTACAACTGCAAACGTCAATGTGCTACATCAACATTTTATGCAGTTGGAGCAACACGACGAGGTTCTGCAATAATTTGTACAACCACGTTTTACTGGAACTGCTGCAAATGTTTGACAATGATTTTCTCAGCGGCAAAAGCAAATGAGGTGGATTAGCAGAGCTAGTTAACAGCTGATGGTGTGATTTAAGATGTTACTGCGTAATATCGCTGCCTGTTAGCATGTCAGGGTAGTCTTCAGTCAGAGGCATTTTTAGACTGAATGCATGACTGACTGCTAGAGGATGTCCTTTCTGCACACAGCATCATACAAGTTACGACAATGTTTTAAAGTACTTTCAAAAAGGTATTTTTTAATTAAATTAGCTTTAGGATAAACTTTAATCTTCTAGCTTTACACAAATACACAGATTTTTCTCAGCCATTCTTTTAAAAAATATATCTCAAACATAATCAGTGGGTGATGATCTACGCTGCTTGTGGTACAAACTGTAAACAAGACTTATTGCTCTTCCGAAAAAGCAAAATATTCTGAATGTTAAAAAGTGAGTCGTTCCAGCTGCTGGAAACGTCTCCACAATGTTGTCCCTGACCTCCCTGCTGTGTTCCTTGGACTTCGTGGTACTGGATGTTCACTAATGTTCTGAGGCCTTCACTGAACAGCTGGATTTATATAATGAGGTCACTTTTGACAACAGTCACTTGGAATATATTTAGAAGAATGTAGGATCTGATTCTAAATTAATCTTACATTTATGGGGGGCTTTAGAATAAAAACACGAGTCTCTTATTCTATTTCAGGGTTATATGCTACTTTGTGTAAGTTTGTCTCATAAAACTTCAATGACACAGATATTAATTCAAAAATAACATCCTAGAAACTCTAAAAAAAACATGTAAGAGACTTCAGATGTGCTGGAAATCATCAATATTTACAAGATCAGTTGAAACAACAACAGAGTAAAGTCATCGCTTCTATGAGTAATCAGGCTTATATATCAGTCAGATTATTGATTCTTTGACCTTTGCTTATTTATATAATAATGAACTAACTGTATTTTTTTATTTGTAAGCCACCCTTTAGTAGACATAAACTAACTTTACAAATAATAATCTATATGCTTGGAAAGGAAAACAATGTGGGTTAAACTTGTAGGGTCAAGCCATATTTCATATGAAGGTTTACTTTGATTCACAGCAGTCATGTCTTTTTTAATCTGGGACTCATTTCTTCATACAATTATAAAAACCTATAAGTTTAATTGATCAAACCCCTGACAAGAGAAACTCTTTATTTTTTCTTTCTGCCATTTTAGCATCTTTTTAGCATCCTGTTCTACCTGTCTCACATGTCCCCTACATAGTGTGTGGCAAACAGGATGTCTTGTGGTTTTCCATCATCAATCCTCTGTAAAGGTCATGTTTGCTAGTAGGTGGCATATGTATTTAACTGTTCACACTGGATTTTCTTTAAGGGTATGAATGTTAAGTTTTCTTGCTGTATAATAACTTTTCCAGGTTGACGAACAGAAACTTTTTCTTGCATCACCACACACTGAATTTCTCCAGAGCAGCTCCTAATTTCATTTGCATCACCTGATTTTCACTTATTCCCCTAGTAGATGCTCAATTCATGAGGCAGAATCCCGCATATTACTTCATTTTGTCCCAAATGTTGATATAATCTGATGTTGTATTAACCTAATTTTAATCCTGGGAAAAACTTGTAAACATGAATGCATTATGAAGTGTGTGTTAATGGGTTGCTGTTCTCACCTCCACCTGTTGATCCCGACGTTGGAAGATCCAGCGAACCAGGGGTCGAGGATGTAAACGCAGCGGACGGTATCAGCCCCCAGCAGAGAGTCCTTCAGCGACGGGTTGTCGTGGAGCCGCAAGCCCTTCCGGAACCAGTGGATCGTATTAATGACCATTACTCAACTGGACGAGCCCTTTAGTTATTCCTTTTGTGAATATCAGCAGTCTTCTTCTTTTTTTCAACGGAGCTCACTTGATTATTATTCCAATTCGCAGGTAGTTATTAGTCCAAGGAGAAGAATATAGAAATAAAAATAGAAAGTCACTTCAGATAAGAAAAAAAAACCCTTAAGCCCCGGTTTTTTTTTTTTTTTTTTTTTTTGATTAGCCTTGCTCTAACAGAACTTTTTCCATAATGTGGAAGAACTGATAAGCCGCTGATTCCTGAAGCATTTGGGCGCAGAAAAGTGAGTTTTCCAATGAACTGTAATGACGTGAACCCGGCGAGCTTTAGGACCCTGGTCGCTGCAGCGCTCTAGCCTGGTTTGTTGTATAACTTGTTTTTCTGAATAATGAAAAGCCCATAAATATTGAAAAAACAATAAACTTCTCGACTTATCTATTACTCTAATGACACAATATGACTGTTAAGGTCGGAATATTTCACTAGCCTGTTATTTTAGGAGGGTGAATGACCAGAACGCTCCGTAGCAGGACCGGTGAACGCCAGGAAAGCCTGTTATGTAAACTCGAAACCACGAAATTCGTCGCTTTTATGTCGTCCAAAGAAATATCCAGTTGTCAAAATCCTTCCTTGTACTCTTCCAAACGGGTTTCCACGCTAGAAAGCAGACGTCTGAGTGGGGATATGTGGTGATTTTTTTCCCTTATAGCCAGAAGACCGCCGATCCTCATGTAAAGCCGCACCTACTGCCGTTCCTCCGCCAACTGGCGACGTCCTCTGGCTCAGAGCTGCGCTGTGATTGGTCCAAACCGATTCGTGCGTGTCAGAGCGTGGTCACGTTTTAGCAGCGTGCTCTCTCCTACGAAGCAAGGCAGCCAGCGTGCGCACTGAGCTCTTGTTTTATTATCAAGTTATGACCTCTTATGGTGTCTTAGTCTAGCATGTTACCAGGTTAACTTATCTATCTCTGGTAAACTAAGGAGAATTAATGATTAAAGGGAGCACAGCTGGTTTTTTTGAGGACCTATAGCAAGCAATAAATATAATTAAATGAATGGTAAATAAACCACATTGTTTGCATAACACTACACAAGATCTAATTTGGGGGGTGTAAATGAGATCCCCCCATAAATATTAAAACAGCGTTGTCAGAAAAAGACCCGGATCAGCACACGAGGTCGTACGTGTGTTACGTGTGGATGTTTACAGTCGTTCAGCTGCAACTTTACCATATTTAATCCCTTTTTGTTATTAGTCAAACCGTTTCTCTACAGTGCTTTACATTTACAGACACAAACCATTCGGCTTACTCGAATAGGTAGTTTAAAATTAAATTTTTGGCTATTTATTCATATCATATACCGCCCCTCTGCATATGAATGTGCGTACATTTTCCTCTACAAATACATTACTTTACTCTTCAATGACAAATGAATATTATGTAGTTTTATCCAAAAATAGTCTGATTATTATCTGCATGCTCGGTTTCTTTTTAAAGATCAAAATAGAAAAATGCGTCATACACCTATAACAAAATGGCTTGGCAATTATGCAAGTTGAAAAGATTTCTGCATTGGCAGGATGTTGTAATGAGCCATTTTCACCAGAGAGGGGCGGTATAAAATCCTGCCTTCAAACAAACTTTCTTGGAAAGTGAAAATTAATTAAAATGTATTCATTATTTTAGGAATTTATTCTGTTTATTTTTGCCTAAGGACCAGTTTTGTTTGTCTTTGATTTTTATTAAGTATATTCATTTATTTTTACGTTTTATGTTATTTCAGTTTTTCTCTTCCTTTTATCTCGTATGTAATTTATTTTATTTTCAATGTATTTCAATAAATGAAAATTTTGTTTTGCTGTTGGATTATTTTTATACTTGTCTTTGTTTTCATATTGCATAAATCCATTAATTTTTTCTAAAACTCTACTAGTTTGTTCTTAGAAAAATTTACATTTTGAAAAACATCTTCAGTGCTACATTATAAAAGAATAAATATAAAATCTTGCTGTTTCTCTAAATTATTCTAAAGATAATAGGGATAAATTATGAATGAAACAGATAAACATAAGTACATTTCAAAACTTGTACTTTTTCATTCTAGTAAAACAGTTCATCCTGTACTTTTACTTTGACTAGAATATTTGTTCAAACACGTATGTGTTCTTTACAGAACATGAATACTTTTCTCCACTTCTCCTCGAGTAGGTAGATCGTTATTGTAATAATATACAGCCAAATGTGATATAAAATAACTTTCTGCTTACTGTTTGCTCTAATACTGTAAAAGTATTTATTTTTTGTGCTTGACTAAGCAAACAGATTTGCGTTCTTTGATTGTCTTATAGAAATCACGTGCTCAAATAGACTCGTTGTTACTAAATACTAATTTGAATAATATAATAACTTCAGTCAGTCATTGTCACTTTATTTGTTTTTATTTGTGCCATTTGCACCTTTTTTTGGCCTTTATGACAGTTTTTTTTTATCTTGTACGTGTTTTCAAATTGCACCCTTACTGTGATGTTTAAAAAATAAATCCTTATTCATATTTTCACTCGTACCTGAAAAATTTTCGCATTGCCGAACGCTGCAGTACACTTTGTTTACCAGAGAGTGGCAGTATCGTATCATACATTAATAACCTTCTTTTTTGCAACTTATTGCTTCGTTCCATACCTTTACGATAAATTATGTAACATTTTAAAGAAATATTTATCAGTTTTTACCACTGATTTGAAATAAGTTCAGTATCCTTACATGGCTTTATGTTATTTTTAGTTTATATTAAGTTATCATCTTTCAAATTCAATTTTATTTTAAATCTGTTTATTCTTCAATTACTGGTTTTAGTTAACTGTGATAATTGATAAATAACTTGATCATAAATTTATATATTTATTGTTTATTTTGTTGATCTTTTTTCCCCATTTTACTATCTTTCAGTTTTTATTTTATTTTTTTTAATTTCATCTTGAAAAGATATAAAGAATTTATTAAAATATTAACGGTATTCATATTACTTCTAAGAGATTGGCAATAAAACATTTTTATTTAATAATTTATTATCTTATTTAATTTTAAATGTATTGATTTTGTTTACTAAATGTGTTCTTTTTTTTATTACCATAGTTATTTTTTCTATCTTTGTTTTTAGTCATTTATGAATAAATCAGTGAGTTAATTTGTTTATAGCTTTTGGGGCAAACTCCAACTACCTGACATATATATGAATACAATGTCTGAACAAATTCAAAAATCTTTCAAAATGTGTCTGCGCAGCATGACTAAGGTCTGTATGCGACGCTCAGCTTCTTCTGGGAAACACATGATCTATCATCTTTGCAGGGAAAATCATGATAATTTTTCCAGTTACCAGGCAACCAAGGCCTAATAAGTGAGGACGGACTCTGGAGCACCAGCAGAGGACTCAGAGGCGTCGCTGACAGCTGCCCACCTCCGCCGCTCTCACCTGAGCAAGGAGGGAAGATCTGCAGTGCATCAGGAGCTGCAGAAGGCGACACAGACCAGAGGACAAAGATGAAAGAAATCCTCATTTTTAATGTTTAAACATAAGATGCTTCTTTCGCTCCTGCTATTGTCTTACACACAGCTGTAAGACACTGGGTTGATTTATTTTACACTTTTCCTGGTCCATCACTTTCCTAGGCGTTACATAACTCTCCCCATGTCACCTCGGTCTGTTTTTCCAGCTCTGGCATAATGCAACGTCATGCAAAGAAAGCTGGAAAGTGCCTCTGGCATGGCAGGCAGCGGGGACAGATGGTGGATCCAGCTCGGATGCACGAGGAGAAGCCCCAGCAGAATGGATGAATCATCATTCCACCAACTGCTTCTCTCTCTGCACGTCAGGATTTAGCTCACTCACTCTTTGTTTTAACCAACAACAACAAAAAAAGAAAATAATTCTGTATTTACAGGCAATAAACGCTTCAGAGGGATTATTTTTCAGCAAATGGAGCTAAATCCTGAAGCTTTCACAAGATGTTGGAATAATCAGTCTCTGAAAGTCTTGGGGCAAAGTTCTCAAACTGTAAAATATTCATAGAGACATATGGGACTGAGCAAGTTTTAGTTAACATCTGCCTGTCTGATTTTCTTAAAAAGCGCAGTAGCTTGATGAAACCAACAGCTTGTCAAGGAAAACCTGTTTTATCCAGATTTAATGTCAAAAAAACAGTGTCTGTGGAAACTAATTGTGTTAAAATTAAAAACTGGCATAATCTGCATCTAATCTTACAGGGAGATGTTGTCAGATTAATTCTCTTGTTGAGTGAGGTCAGAAGATCATCATCCCACATCATCAAACTGGTTTTCCGTTCATCTTCCCAAGTGTGTGTCTTTTTAAATCAGCTTTGTATTAATTTCTCTTGCGTTTTTACGCATTTGTTGTCTTTTATGAAACTTTGTGATCTTGAAATGTGCTTCAAAAATAAAGTTTTATTCACTAACTTACTAAAACTGAGTTGTTTCTCATTCAGAAATACCGATTCAAATCTAAACGAGCAAGCTGCATGCAATTTAATGTACCTTAACAACTTTTTAAAATATATGTTGGTGTATATTCCACTCTGCTTGTGCTCAGAGGGAAACTTCACTGCAGCTTCATGCCTTTCCGGTTGTATTGAGTCGTGCTTCACCAGGTGCTGAAACTCAGCAGGTAGCGCGTCTGCGTCACTCACAGCTGAACCGAGACGCTGATTGGCTCGTTTGGAGCTCCGCGGGGTCTCCGCGCTCCTCCCTCCACCAGAGCCCAGCCTGCCTGCGTGCCTGCATGCTCTGCGCTTGTTGCGGGGTTTGTGCGCTCTTCTTGGACAGACACGCCGAGGAGGAGAAGGAGAAGTTGTCGTGTGCGTCAGGCAGATCGAGGAGAGTAAAATTCTGACTTCTGGCTGGGAGGGGAATAAGGCACGGGGGCGAGTTTGAGGCGTTTATCTGCGAGAACCAAGGATACCCAACATTATGCAGCGCAATTATGGCAGGCAAGGATAAGACAGTCGTGAGGACGCTGGAGGATTTAACGCTTGATTCTGGTTATGGTGGAGCCGCGGACTCGGTCAGGTCGTCCAGCGTGTCGCTCTGCTGCTCCGACACGCACCAGTCCGTCTCGCATGGAGGCAACTACTGGCATCTGACGGAATCCATGCACAGCAGACACAACAGTTTGGACACGGTCAACACCGTCCTGGCGGAGGACACGGAGATCCTGGAGTGTGCGGGACACTGCGCCAAGCTGCCCGAGCTGGAGGAGGTGCCGTGGAGCCTCGGAGAGGTGGAGGGCGCACTGAGGAAGGACGAGGAGCTGATGCTGGGGAACCCGTCTCCGGAGGTCCTGGCGCGGCTGTCCGCCCTCATCAGCCGGGCGCTGGTGAGGGTGGCCCGGGAGGCGCAGCGGCTCAGCCTGCGCTACGCCAAGTGCACCAAACATGAGATCCAGAGCGCCATCAAGGTGGTGCTCTCATGGACCATCTCGGTGAACTGCATCACGGCGGCGCTCAGCGCGCTTTCCATCTACAACATGTCCAGCGCCGGAGACAAGTTCAGCCGCGGCAAGTCGGTGCGCTGCGGCTTGGTGTTCTCCGTGGGGAGGTTCTTCAGGTGGATGGTGGACAGCCGGGTGGCCCTGAGGATACACGAGCACGCCGCCATCTACCTGTGCGCCTGCATGGAGAGCCTGTTCAGGGAGGTCTTCGGCCGCGTCCTGCGCAGCGCGCTGGTGGAGAGGGACAACGGGATCCCCAAGATCACGCTGGAGTCCATGGAGCAAGCCATCAGCAACGACTCGGAGATCTGGGGTCTGCTGCAGCCCTACCAGCACCTCATCTGCGGCAAGAATTCAAGCGGTAGGAAAGCACAACAAAACATTCTTTCTAACCACACAAACTTCCACTGACAGTGGAGGACAACCTCAGGTTGGGCACCAAAAGTAAACCGCAACAACCAAAGTGGAAGTCGTTTATAGATTCGTAACATCCAAAGTGATATAGTTCTACTAATTTAGATTATTAAGGCTGATAAATATCCAAAATCCCAAATATTGTCACTGGTTTATTAGAATAGAAGACCATCAATATATTTTAACACAGAAATGCTTTGGTTGTGGTCTCAAACAGAGCATGCAACTTTTAGATGTCTCCTTTGTCCTGTATGTTTGAATTAAATGGTGAAACTGCTCGGTAGCATGCAGTCAGGCTCTACAGAGCTCTGCTAATGAGCTAACATTGGAGCCAGGTGTGCTGAAGCTAATAGATTTTAGCATTAGCGCTGTTGTGAAACTAGCTAAAGCGGGGTATATCTTAAATTCTTGGAAACAGAAACTAAATGTTACAACAGTTTTAAGCTTTTATTAAGTCACCGATTTACTAGTTTTTATCTTTAACTTGTTGAGCAGCAGTACATTAGCTTGTACGCTAACACGTATAAGTTAGCTTAGCATGAGTGCTACTTCTATGCTAACTTATTCTGTATTTTAATTAAAATTCTTGCTCCAACCAACACAAAAACTTTCTCAACCACAACTATTATGATTCTTCTTTATTGTGTTTATAGTGTAAAACAGTCATCTAACTTTTGACTGAACCAATATATCCAGTTAAATCACTTTTAGGTAAGGTTTGAGTGTGCATGAGATTATTTTTTTAATCTTTAAAGCATTTTTATAGCTGTAGAAATTTCCAGTGTTCTTAATACATCTATAAATGCGCTTCCAAAAAAAGATAGTCAGTTTTCAATCTGCGTCCAAAACAAGTTCTCCCTTTCTTGGTTATCAGAGCCCTGCAGCATCAACAGTCAAATTGGTGTTTATGGTGAGAACAAGATCAAACAAACTCCATCTTGTGTCACTGTGAGCCATTGTGTTTCCCATGCTGCTACATGGCAGGCATGAATGTTAATGAGTGTTTTTGACAGTCTGAGTTGGTGTGCATCGTGCAATGACTTAGCAGAAGCAGGATTTCGTGTTATGTATTGTGTGCTGGCCTTGTTGATAATGCCGCTGTGTCACTCCAGAAGGTGTAAGCCGTCAGTGAGTGTGGGCTGGCCTTTTATTATTATTTTTTTTCTCTATTGAGAAGCACTGAATGAGTTGGCTGAAACCGTAAAGCAGAAGGAACTTGAAACACTGAGAGCCAAACTGGGACATGCAGTATTGAACAGAAAAAAAGTCATATTGAAATGATGGTTTTCAGGCGCTAGCTTTGGTAAAGTGAAAAGTTTCTTTGATGTGCATTTGGGCGTGATTTGTTAAATAACAGCTTCGAAAAGAGAGACTGTGAGAGGCAATCTGAAGATAAATTGATCTGAAATGGGTCTCATCTTGATATGATGTGATCTGAATCCAAATATCATGGAAGAAGAATCAGATTCTTTCTGTTCAGTACCACAAACTACTCACTCTGATGTGACGTTATATGAAAATTAGTAAATGCTGAAACTGAGGTGTAGTTTTAGACGCCATTATTTACCATTTGACGTAAGTTTTTAAGTCGTTTCAGTTTAATTTTATAGATCTCCAGCTCACAAGGTGACAATAATGTCAGGTTATACAAAATACAGTTCAGTCTGCATAGTCTGATTGATAACATTGATTTGTTTTTATATGTTGGATGATAATTTTTATGTTATCTAGTACTGTGCAAAAGTCTTAGCTGATTTGTTGAGATTTTTCCTTAGTATTTGAAAGTCGTCTCAATCAAAAGATAAAGGTTTGACACTGGTTTTTAAGATTTGAGCTACTTTTTAACTTAGTTTGTCATTTGTTTGTCTTTTTTTTATTTAAAATTACAATGCTCAGAAATATTCTTGCAGATATGATTCGTCATTGTTCTTAAGGGCCAAGTAATTGAATTTTAAACATATCTTTCAGTCTCTATCGACTGCTTTTAGCGTCAATGTGCATCCTTCTTCCTATCTCTTTACCTCTACTGGAGCCAGTTTATACAAAAATCAATAGCAGTAACATTTCTCCATTTTTCAGGAGATACATTTTTAAATCTCTCGTTTTACTGGTCTCACCGTTTCAGGTTTGATTCTCACGCATGCAGCAGATTTATTCAGATTTTTAATCAGATTTCAATCTAACATCCAATCAGGTGTGTGAAATGTCTCCTTTGTTGCAGTTCTGGTCAGAAAGAGGAGACAATAAGTAGCTGGAGGGGTGAAAGAAAGTGCTAGGAAACCCTTTATGCAGGGACACATGCTCCCATTTCTAAGTGTTCATCTGAAAAAGAAAAGTGATGCAGCACATAATGATTGAATCTGGGTTGTTCTGCTCTCCCGCTGACCATACCTGACTGCTCTTATTGAGTGGAGCAAAAAATTTCAGCCTTTGTGTCCAGAAGAAGTAAATGCTGCTCTCCAACTTTAAAGAAAAATCTCTTAGAAATACTTTTGCAAAGTGATTTCAAAAGCCTCTGATGTAGACGGTTTTTGAAATACTGGAACGAGTCACACACAGGATCGAGCTAACTGTAATGGGTGGAGTGGGTGGAGATGAAACATGAATGCAGAGATGCACAATGACTGTAGAACTATCATGATGACTGCAAGAAATAACTGTCAGAATAGCTGTGACATGTGCTGTTACCCTGCAGTAATGGTCCTGAATAAAAGCTACACACTCTAATTTGACTCTTACTATTTCTTGCAAAAATATGACTACATCTATGGGCCAGAGATAAAAAAGAAAAGAATAGTCCTACCAGCTAGCAACTCTTAACAGAGTGCAATTAGCAACTAACAAATCTAATGCATAATACCAGTAATGTTTGAAAATTCCAGCCATACGTTCTAGTAAGTTTCACATTAATTACAAATGAACTTGTTCAATAATTCATTTATCATATGTTGCACATCAAACATCAACTTATTCATCAAAAATACATTAAACACTCTGTTAGCATAAACAGAAAATACACCAAGCCATCATAGGCATCTCACCAGCAATGCCACATTTCAAACGGTGTCAAAAACACCAAAAAAAAACCAACTAATGGCTCAATTGTAGTTTAGGAGCATTAAGAGATTAATCTAATGTAAAGATCTGAAATAGTTTTATACACCAAATGATCAAAAATAACCAAATTCTGTTTGCTGATGCAGAAGTGGTGTAAGACCTAAACACAGATCCAAAAGGAACCAAGCAACTTACTGCTGAATTTGGTAGCTCTGCATCAAGCCCCACACTTTGAAAAGCCCTAAGGTAGTGATAGAATATTACAGTATAGGTCTCTGTGGTGTAAAAACTCATTCCTGGTCTGCAGTTCATCCAAATGCTCTTTGCTGTTGCTTCCCAGTCATTTTTCCAACCTTTGTTTGGCTGCAGCTCTGTGAAGCATTCACTCTGCGTGATATCTTCCTGTCTTCCTTCAGTTTCCGCTTGCATTGCTTTATTCATTGTGTATGACAGGGAAAGCCTGCTGTCAGGCTGAAATCACTGAAGTTTGTTTGTCACTGTCTGCATGAAATATTCACTTCGGGGATTTGTTTGTCGCCGCTGCTCTGCAGAATAAAAACTTCATACATAGAAACGATGAAAGCAATTAAAGCAATCATAGAAGGTTATCATTTTGGCTTTCAGGTTGTGTGTTTATGTATTTGCTAATGGTAGCACTACAATGCTTTTTATTTAAAGCTTCCAGTCGACTTCCTTGCATCCTTTGGTTTCGTATTTCTTTTGTGTCCATCTACAGTTTGGCACAGAATAATTCACAAAAGCAGCTTGAAAGTGTTTTACTGAATACAGCTGTAATATATATATATGCCCATTTTTTTGCATTAGACAGCGCAACAACTTCAGGAGATTTATTCAAAACATAATGAGTCAAATGCAGATACACATTTTCACATCATCAATGCACAAATTAAATACCAGAATTAGCTGCTAATGACTTTCAGGCACATTTTAAAACTGACAACCAAGCTTTTTGTTTGGACATTTCAAATTGACGTCAGTTCATTTAAACACAAACCAGTCCTAGAATAGTCAGTTGAATATTTATAAATAAGTTGCTAAAAAAAAAAAAACGCACTTTGTCAAGTTGTTTAATTTGCAAGCATGTGGTGAGTGTAGAAAGGAACAACTCCATTTATCCAGGAAGAACCTTTAGAGCAACCAAAAACGGGGTTTGTGTTGAGTGGCCAACCGTCACATCAGGCTGGGAGAGAATCAGAGTTGTTGCTAAGTAACCAAAGAATTACTGAGTTGCTAGGTAACCAAAGAGTGAATGAGAAAGAGTTGGTTGATGTCACCAACCGAGCTTAGCTAGCTGTAGGAGGTTGAGCGGCTAAAGCCTTTCCTCTGCCTTCATCTCCCAGAATGCCGTGTGGTTCTGGATCAGAGTTAGGTGAAATTATTGAAGGTTCTGTTGGACGTATTATTTATTGACACTGATCACATATCTATGGGGATGTATGTTGTTATTGATTTACAGTCCAGCCCCAGCTGAGCAGTAGCTCTGACTGTCACTATGAATAGGAAACACGCAGTTAAACATAAACAAGAATTATAAAAGGATGAGAAAAAACACAGGAAATGAGCAACATTTCTTCTGTCAAAAGGTAAATTCAGAAAATAAATATTAATTTAGACATAAATGGAGAGTAGCAACAGAGCAGCAGCATAGAGAGAAAATGCCATTTCATTTGTCATTTTCTTTTCCTGATCAAAAATGACCTTTTGAATGTTTTTTTTATATTGTAATTTAAAAATGCTGATGAAATGACAATTTATTTTG
This sequence comes from Poecilia latipinna, assembly GCF_001443285.1. Classification (NCBI taxonomy): domain Eukaryota; kingdom Metazoa; phylum Chordata; class Actinopteri; order Cyprinodontiformes; family Poeciliidae; genus Poecilia; species Poecilia latipinna. The sequence continues at coordinate 149,303 of NW_015113348.1, forward strand.
AAATATCAAATATTTTAGAGGAAGATAAATGAGTTACAGCAACATTTAATATTTAACTTCCCCTTGGGAGCATTAAAGTATTTCTGTATTTGAATTAAATTTGAATGACTAAAAAGCCCTGCTGTCATTTTTTGAGGTCATTTAGAGAACTGTAAGCTGTCATTTTGCACTAATATCAATTTATTTAAAAACAGTACACTCATATAGCATGCACCGACAATTACAAGGTTTTCTTTGTAGCAGAACTGCTTTTGCTATCCCACAGCATTCATTTTGAAAATATGCAATGGTAAATGTGTGTAGATTTTACTTATTTGTGAATACGTTCACATTTTCAGGCGTTACTGCACCGAGTATCTAAACACGTAGATACTCTGAGAAGTATAGGAAGTTACTGCAGCTGCCTTGCATGGTCTCACTGTCACGCTGCTGCAACTGTTTGTGTTGCAGGATTGCAGGGCTCCAAATATAGACTGATGCTGGAGGCCGCAGGGTACAGAAAATAACGAGATTTTATTAATAAAACAAAATACGCTGCATGAATCCAGATAGATTGAGCCTGACATGGAAGGCAATAATATCTGACATAATACTCATACAACGCAACTTATCACGGGACGATCTGGATTTTTGGAAAAGCCTGAGGCTTCAGTCATTAAATTTGTTGTGACTTTTTTCTTGACTGGTTTATTTGAGATTCACCAGATCGTTTGATCTTCTCTGGAAAGCCGTCAGTCTCTTATTTTGATTAGATAATATAAGAATAAACAAGAATTTATTTGTGCAATTGAGGAAGAGCTCCATTGTATATAAAATAAATTTTATGTGTAACCCGTTGTATGTAAAATTACCTCTTTTTTTTTATTTGTTTTAATAGAAAAAAAATACGAAAGGTGAGAATTTCTGTGCACATTTTATTCTTTATTTTATATTTTAGCATTGAGGCATAATCAGAAGGCTTTGGAATTAATTTGTAAATTGTAATTAATCACTTTTTAAATTAAATTAAATCATTATTAGGCTGTGCATTGCAGCTACCAAACAAACAGTGTGTGAATCAGTGCTATATACACAATCTGGTCAAGTTTCAGGCTATTTGCATCATAATAGTTAAAGTTACGTGAAAATAAAACACAAAAATATCAACAGGATAAGGATAAAGCAATTGACAATAAAGCACTAGGTTATGGCACGTGGTGCTTGTTCAGTATGTACCTTCAGATTGTTCTGTACATATTTAATAAAAAGCCTGGTCATCAGCTTCCAGGACCGCAGGGATGGTGAGCTTTCCTGTCATTTCCCGTGACCTTCCCGAAGGAGCCGCTCCGACCTCCGTGGGACAGATGACACAACATAATGGAATTGCAAAGCAGGTCTCAGCCAGCCTATTAAATTAGCAGCATGGCGTCCCAGTCTGTCTTTCACACCATATTTTATTGTGTTTTCTGCTGGGGGCGGGATCTGTGTTTGCATATTTGTTTTCCACTGTGGTTTATAATAAGCTCGGCTCATAACAACAGGATTCTGGCAGAGCCGCTTGTTGTCCATTCTGTCGTAATTTTCCGCCTGTCCCTTCTCCTCCTGGCAGGATGGGTGCACGGAAACGAGCGGACAGATTGTTATCTTTCTGCTGCTGTTGTGAGCATTCAGCCAAGCAAAAGCTGGTTGTGATGGATTTTTATGTCCCGGTAATTTCATCTGGCCGTAGACTTCCCACTCACCAGTTTGAGCAACGATCAGTGATCGTGAACGCGTTGCGTGGCCAAGATGCATTTTATGAGCCTTTCGTTTCGTAATATTAATTTTAACTTCATATGCTTCGGGGTGATTCCGCTGGAGGAGATTCCAAACATGAGTAAGGTTCAGCGGGGAGTAGCTCAAACTGTTTTGGTTTTATTACTTCTCTTTTATTGGACGGTGGATTCCTCTTTCATTTTCACTAAGTAGGTGAATGCACTGGGTCAGGATGAGATAATAAGAGAAGTGTGTTAGCAGTGTGTAATGCACTGAGGGAGTTAAGTGCAGGAGGAGGAATCAGGCCAGAGTGTCAGCTGGATGAGGTTGGTGGCAAAGGCTTTGGCACGGGTTCCTCGAGGACATAATTACCATGCTGATCTGTTTAATTAACACTTATGCTTATCAGTTGGTCATTAAGATTAGCAACAGGAAACACAAAGGGAGGCCTGGAGAACAAAAACCACTTTCATACTTTATATGCATTCCTTCAAAGTACAAATTTGATCAGATTTCTCTGTGTGGCTACAAAAAAAAATCTTCTGTCCTTTATCTGATTTAATGAGACTTTGTTGTATATAATCACATAGCAAAGATTCCCAACATAATCAGGAAATGATCTACACTAACTGGCTTATTTTATTTCTCAAGTAAGGACATTTGAGTCAAATCTAAAGACTTTAGAGTACGAGTCAAGTTAGGAGGTACTGTTCCAACTTTAGCAGCCATTTGATTCAAAAAGAGAGATTTCCATTGTAAAGTATTTCACTATTAAATATAGCTGCATAATTTTAAACTATATTGTGCACTGAATGTGTCTGAGCTGAAGGCCATCGCAGAGCGACTGAGTGGCAGTTTTTATCCTCAAGCTATTGGATTCATAAATGAGAATAATCAGGAACTGAACATAGAAAAATGTTTGCTTTACTGTTTTCAGCCTCTTCATAAAAAACTTACTAAAGGAGGACAGAATACGTCTTAACTCTGCAGCATATTTACTACAGATTTCATCCTAAACCACCAACAGTCAAATTATGATAAAAAATCTCAGAAAATTAACTTAATTTTTATATGAATCAGAGATGCAGTGTAGTCTAACAGAAAGTGGAAACTAAGATGCTAAATGCAATAATTCTCCCTACTAGCTTTAATTTTGATAAGAAATTAGGTTAAGCTAGGCTAAGCTAATGTTATGTTGTGGCATAACATATTGAGAATTACTTTGAATTCACAATTAAAAACATGTTTTCTGACAGAAAGTGAATAGATCAATACTAACTTTTGCTGAATTACTTTTTATGCAGCGAGCACAGAAACACATAACGTAGCCGCTAATCAATGAGCTAGGTTAGGTTAACGTAGCCTCTTAGAGGTTCAGACACTTAAACATAGTTAAATGTTGCTCTAATTTATATGTTTTTTTACATAGAACTGCAGATACTACAGCAAATAATGTTTAAACAGTTTAAGCTAAAAAATAAGATAATGCAAGAGGAAGAAGTAAATGTCTGAATTCATCCAGCTAGCTTTCAGAAAAAAATTTAATTTCTATGCCACGTTTGTGCCAACTAAAGTTTTTTTATGATGGAAACAAAACTATAGGGTCAAAAGACGAATTGAAAAGTAAAAATGGAAAACAAACTGGAAAAATCAGCTGTTGTGAAAAACCAACCAAGCTATGCTAATATAGGTAAGCTAACTGCAGCCTATTCAGTAATTATTTCTACCTAATGTCTTTTTAATTATTTTCATAAAGGGTTTGTTTTCATACTACAAATTAACAGCTCCAAAAAGTTGAGTAGCAAACGTCAACATACCCCACAAAATAAGATTTATTTAAGAATTTATATTGAGAAAAATAATTGTTTTTGTCAAATGGTTTTCTGCACAAACCGGTTTGTTGGGATTCTGTCATCTGTCGTATTGTTGTTTATTACACACAATAGATGAGTTTACTTGTCTCAGTGTTTGTTTTCATGGCATAACAAAGGAAAGTACGAGGACATGTGGGTGTGAAATGTTTTCTCTGATTGGATTTGTTGCACTCGGGCCACAGTGAAAGATGACTTGTTGTTTTTAATGAGCTCCATGTGCCGCTCCACAGCCATCACCGTGGGTGTGATTCATGTTCAATAGGTGTCCTGTTACATCTGGAGATATGTGCGTCTCAAAACAATCGCCCAAGTGGGCTGGGAAACTATCGTGAAGTGACAAAATGACCTAGATGTGTTACCAGACATTACCAAAGACACAAGTGAATGCCACAGTGACACAAATCCTAATTAAGTGGAAGATGCGCAGGATTTCTTTGATGTTGAGAAAACCTTTGACAGCTGCTGTCAGAAAACGCTGCTATGCGATGTTACCTGTCAGCAGGAGGAAACCTAACTTAGCAGATGCGTCCTGGAGGAATCGACAATCAGAGCAGTCGGTTAAAAGGCTCCTTTACATTTATTTGTCGACAAAGGTTTCAGTATTAGGGCGGCAATAAGAAAATAAAAAAGTAGGAGAATAAAGTTATAAAATCATGAGAATAAATTGAAAATATTGTCACTTTATTCTCATGATTTTGACTATTCTCGTAAGATTTTATGCTCGTAACTTATTAGCCCTAATACTTTGTCGTAGAAAACCTGTATTTTCTCTAAATTAATTCTGCACTCTCAAAGCGATACATAATATGTTGCCAATACTTTCCTAGAAATTTACAGATATTTTTTTAGTGATTAATTTTCAGAGATTAGAGGTTACTTGCTGAGATTTACAACATTTTCTGGTTTCTCATAGATTCCTGGAACTTTCCAGAACATACAGGTTACTTTCTTAGAACTTAGATTGTACTTTAACAAACTTGCAGGATACTTTCCTGTAACTTCCTGGAATCTATAGTTTACTTTCATATTGTGTGTTTTTTTTAAATACAACATACTTTCCAGCTCAGTGGAAACAAGGCAGCAGGTTATTTTCTTTAAAGTAACTTTACTTTTACAAAACTTAATTTCCAGAACCTGAAGATTAATGTACTGAATTTATAGGTTAGTTTTCTACAACATGTTTCCCAGAACCTACATGTCACATTGCAGATCTCAGTTTATTTAATGGAACCTTAGATTCCCGCTCCAGAGCTGACGGTTCTTTTCGTGGACCTGCTGGTTGCTTATTTTTAACTTTCATATCACTTTTCAGAACCCTAAAATTACACATTGCCATCACTTTTGCTTTTGCTTTATACATTTTTAAGAGGGATCCTTATTTCTTCAGATGAACTAACCTTTTAAAACAGAAACCAAAATATGTTGACCTTTAAGGACACTGTGTTACTTTCCACTGTTTGCCCAAATGATCCTTTGTGTTTCAGGGCCAAAACCTGCACAAGAAAATCATCCTGTACTTGTTGTTTAAATGCCAAAACAGGTAAAAATAATTAAAACGACACCATCTGTGCTGCATGTATAATAGTCTAAATAAAATGAATAAAAATTAACATTTCTGCAAACTTTTTAGGATCTGTTTCTTTGGTGGGCTGGTACTGTCTTTAAAATATTTTAGTTTAGTTGAGCTAAGCTGAAATCTACATTTAAATCTAAAGAATGACTTCATTGGGCTTCATTGAGGTTTAAAACAGATGTTTTTTCTGCTGTAATAAAAAAACGCCGTGCATCTTGTCCTCCCAGTGCCGTCTCGTCTCTGCAGGCCTGTGGCTCGTGTTTAATTATGCTTTTGATTAGACCTTTCACACATTTTTTGTGCTTTGCAGTCCATAAATAAACCATTTTGTGATTTTTGAGCTAGATTTTTTAAAATCCTAACAGTAACAATTTTATCTTTTGAGGACAAACTAATAGGCTGAGTGTTATTGTGAGTAAGTCTATTGACCAGTTGTGAAATTTTAGATTTTCTGTAACACTGATGTCATTCAGTGTTAATTTAGACTAAACCAACCTAATTTTTCAGTGCTGAGAGACGAGTTTGAAGCTTGAACTACCTAAATATTTGCAGTCGTGTTTGCTTTTGTTGGAGGATTGTCAAATAATTTATTCAGCGGAAAAAAATAATAGCCTTCTGGCCTCTTAAATTTTGCTTTAATTAAGCAGGCGGTTACATAATACAGTTTAATCATATCACTTCAACTATATCTCCATGCTTTGTTGAGTCATGTAGATGATTTAGGCATCGGTGTGGATGATTTCCAGTGGTTTAGCTGTTTTTAAAAGCAGAAAGCATCAATCACAAGCAGATCCTCCCTCGCGTACGCATTTACTGCAGGAGTTTGTGAAGTTGTCTGTAATATATTTAAATAAGAAGCAGCAAATGCAGTGTATTCCTCCTACATGAGAGCGAGGACTCTATATGCAGCTATTGATGGTAGCCTCTGCTGAGTGCTCTTCAAAATGAGTGAAAAATTATATTCATATCTTCTTTCCTCCAGATATAATGGAGTAATTTGAATTCTAGTCTTTTTTTTTAGTGTGTGTAATCTCAAATGTGTTTGAATGTAAGGGGGATTTCCTCTGGAAATGAGATTTTTAATACAATATCAAGGTTTCCCCAGAAAACTTGCTAAGCCAGGTGTTCACCCAGTGGCTCGTCGTGTTTTTGAGTTAAAAAAAATGTTTAAAGCTGACAGGAATTTGAAAATATCACTTAATAATCATGAATTATTTAAAGATTGGAAGATTAACAAATGAACACCAACTATAAAGTCTTAAAAAATGTAAACATTTTAAAAAGACTTAAATAAATAAAAACACTGGAGGAAATCCTGAATATTGTCTGCAGTAGATATAGTAATACAGCGATTTACAATCTCTATCAAAAACTTTCTGAATTTCTCATAAAAGGTCAAATCTTACTCTAATACTCTGAATTTACACTTGGGCGCCAGTTATGGTAGTTAATATCCATTAATTGTCAATTTTTTTGTAAACAGACGCCTGATGGTCCCTTTTCCCACATGCTAAAAATATTGGTGAAGTCACAGCATTAATCTTGAGTATTTTTCTGGAATCTGTGTCCACTTATATTTGAATTTTCTGCAGAAATAATGGAAATTTGATTGAGTTTTTCTGACTTCTCAGGCCTGAGTTGATTTCAGCATGTTTGTAGGTTTTGATTCCATCTTCAGTGATTGATGTTGGTCGATAACATCTTTTTTTAATGAAAACAGATTTTCAGCTTCGAGAGTGGATTAGAACAACTCTGACATGATTACTTGGCTTTGACTCATTTCATCTCTAAAGTCCTGGCATCAGTGATAAATGGGTTTTTTTATTTCTTGCTTCTCAAAATTCACTGATGAGCGTTTTCTTTTAGCATATTTGAATTGCATTGATGCAATTACAAACAAGTTTACCTTAGTAAGCTGCAAGACAAAAACAGAAGCATTTGGTTAATTTCATACAAAAAGATGTCTGTCAGCTGTTGGCCTGCAGTGACGAATCTCCTACTAAGAATGCATCATATGTCTGGCTGGAGGGAATTGTGTAATGCTTGTGTAATACTTGTAAGTCATGCTCCAAGAAAATCTAAATATCTTCTAAAGCGTACGGAGAGAAAATGTCAGCTGTTTGAAGTTGTGACATATATTTTTTTGTAGCCTCTTTTTGATGTTTTAAGCTAATTGCTTTATTTCTAATTTGGAAGATGAAGAGGGTCTTGGGTTTAAAATGGAAATTGTAATTTGATTTTGAAGCGAGAAATGACAAATGGCATGAGGAAGAAGTGCCTCACAGAATATTACAACTTAACTGATGCAAATGCATTTCACCTTAATGTGACAATGAGAAATCATTGGTTTTAGAAAAATGCAACATGTTTCTTATTGTATGTGTAATAAAAGGTTACTAAGCAAATGGAAGACAAAGCCAAGGAAATAAAAATGATTAATCAGTTGCTACATTTGTTGACGATTATTTCAATATTTGATTCATCACGATTAATCCGATTAATCGTTTCAGCCCCAGATGAGAGACTGTGGTATCAGACTCTAACAAAAGAATGGTTGCTACCTTTGAACTGAAAAGGCTTTACTAAAGTATTTCTACACATTTGTGAAACCAGATTATTGCACCTTTTTTGTCAATATTAAACCTGCTTGTTTTTCAATTAGATGTAGAATTTTGAGAGTCATTGTATGTACCGTTCTGCGCTGCTTCCTGTTCCCGGTGTGTCTCCGTGTCCCCCTGATCGCCCCGCTGCAGGATCTCGGTGTGTTACATCCCGACAGGGCTCAAACGTCACATTTACAACGTTTAATTAACGAGGGCGGCATGATGAATCGCTTTCTGGTTGTTCCCAGGTGGAGAGAGAGGGAAATTAGCCTTCTTGCTCTACGGGGCACCATCTGGAGCGAGTGACACCGGCTAGGCCTGTGTTGGGTGTTATGGTGGTATTATGGCTAACAGAGTCCAGAGGGGTATTTTGGGCAATTAAGACCTACACTTGAATATATTTGCCCTCCCTGTTTTGTATTTGTTTTCTTACTCCACCACTTAATCTTGGCTTGTCAAGAGCAAACGCCAACTCAAACAGCTTGCCATGACAAAAGGAACAACATTCCTTTTTTTTTTACTCTTTCTGTTTTCAAACCCATGGTTACGTAAGCCGTTTCTCTGAAACAGTGACACACTGTCCGACTACACTTGCCCTGAAATCAGAAGCTTTTTTCCTCCAACTCAGCAAGAAGATGAGGCAATTTTCTGATTGTGTAGGAAGGGACGCTTCCTTCGGCAGACAAGTGGGGATTTCATAATAAGGAGAACCTCTCCACTCAGTCATAGCTGCGTTTTCTTTCCAAATGTGAGCAAATCTTTGTCTGTACACTGCTGAAGTTGAAAATACACAATTTCGCAATTGTGATGTTTCCATTAAATGAGAAATTAAATTAAAATCACATGTGGATGAGCTTGTTCATACGACAAGATTTAACAGTTTAACCAGCTTACACAATGCTCAGGAAGAGTGCAACAGATGTCACGGTCGGCCAACCGAGTGACCCGTTAGCACTTCAGGTCACGAAACCACAAATTAATAAAAAATCTGTAAGATGGCGAGCCGTCGGAACCGTGCACACGGTAAAAAGCTCAGACCGGGTTAGCTCAACCTCATGCAGAAGTATGCCCTCACTCAGGCTACGTATGTGGCGTTTTGGGGAAATTGTAGTTGGGGAATTTACTGAAGAGTTACGTATTCGGTACGTTCAAATGATACGACTTTTTATGAACTGTGGTATGCTGTGAGAACTCTGCTGGAGATTACTGTACATTGTCTGAAAAAATAAAAAAAATATCATCCTCCTTCTACTTCCTGTTGTCTTCGTCCTTTTCGCACATCGAGTGATGTGGAAAAAGTGTTTTGAAAAACCGCCTCATCCTGCAAAATCTTTTGATCGCAAAACGTTTTTTGAAATTAGTATGCTTCCGTTAAGATAATTTATTTTCACAATTTCAGTTTTAATTTTCAGTGGAAACGTTGGTAGTGAAACGGTGTGTTTTGCATCGTTTCCACTGAGTCGGTGCGGTTTGGATCTGTATTTTATTCAGGAAAATGTTTCCACTGTTGGTTTTAATGTCACTGGGCAGGTGGTTAAACCCAAACGTAGAAACGAGGTATTAGCTGACATTTCTCCTCTAAATGTCTGGAACTTTAAAAAGGTTGATTCCTCCTTAGTCTGATTGCTCTTTGGGTAATTTTTGTTTTTTATGAGTGTCGCAATAAGCAATGATAAATTAAAATGAGCTTCATAATTTCCATTCTGATGATTAATATGTTTTAAGGGCAATTGTATTTACACTGACTATCGTTTGTGTGCATTATTTTTGAATATTTAAAATATCTTCCAGTTCCAGTGTGAAGTGTTCTGCCCAAAATTAAAGTGTATTAGTCCTGAGAGCAGACTTGCATTATTATTATGCCATTAACAACATATTACTTGAAAATGGTCTCAAAACAAGAATATTAACATTTATAGTGATAATTTCTGGGAGAACTTATTATTAAGTAAGATTTGTTATTGTCACAGGCTCTTTGTGTGGCCACATTTACCAACGAAGCGATCCAAAACAACCTGGATTGATTGATCTAAAGGAAAAAACTTCTGAAAAACAAAATGTAATTGCCATCTTTCAGTCTGGAATGATTTTGACTTCTGATTTCCCCTACTAGGATTACTTCAGCTCTGTTTTGACAACTCATCAAAAATCTAAAGTGATTTTCCTCAGTAATGTCAGAATTCAAACATCTTAGATCCTAACGTCATTTGGTCTTTAATTCCTACTAAGTGATATAAAATACTAAATACTGGTTATCACCAGAGTTTCCCCCAGAAAACTTTCTAAGCCTGATCCATTTTTTTGAGTTAAAAATGTCTAAAGTTGACAGGAAATTTGAAATTACCACTTGATTATGTGCTATTGGAAGACTGGAATATTAATACCTTAACACCAACTATAAAGACCTAAAAAGGCAATAATAATAAAAAATAACTAAAATAAATGAACAAAACTAAGCCTGGCGGGGACAGAAGTACAGCCTGGTGGCCCGTCAGGCTTATAATACACCGATCACCATCTGTATTTATTGCATTTGTTTGATGATCTGAAAATATTTGTTGGGTTAGAAAAGAAAGAAACTTTTCCACAGAGATATGTTGATGTATATCAGCTCCAAACTGTTTTCATAAGAGGTGACAAGTGATGGATGGCATAATAAAAGTTTACCCACATTCAGCAGCTTCAGATTGTACCTGGCTGCATTATCACCCCTTAAGGACTCACATTTCATTTTTTCTTTGATAATATTTTGTTTTTATGTCACAAGGAAATGCTAATGTCACTCAAAAGGGCTGAAGCCATTCGCTTCTGCTTGACTGAATGGGGCTTATAAATACAAATAAATTGAGGATTATGGTTGGTTGTTGTAGTTGTCAAAGAAGCTCAGCAAAATAATTTCCGACAAATCTTCCCGTCTCTTCATGCTCCTTTGTTTAATACACCTTTTACATAAGTGGGCAGCTGTGCTTTTTGTACCGTTGCATTAAGAGAAGTTATGATTACCCTCCAGGGATTTATGTTTTTATTTTGCCACCAGACTGGCTGAACCAGTTTTACGTCAACCCAGAGCTCTTTATGGACAAGTAGAGGCACAGTGAGCTGTAGTCGTCTTGTTTTAACTACATTTCATGTTTCACTGTCATTAACCGACACAGAAACCTGTGTGTGTTTGCATTCCTGCACCTGTGAGAGAACAGCGTCAGGTGGTTGGACAGAAGTGGAAGGATTCAAAGTGAGTGGAGGAAGTGGGGATTAGATCATATTCCCATATTCTTCCTGTGTGCGGTGGACTAATCCGCTGCCTTTTTAAAACGGCTCTAACTGAAGTTTTAGATAAGTTTAGGAAAGTAGTTTAGTCAGTTGTCTTATTTAAAAAGCATGTTCTCTTGTCTTTCCCATTTTGAAGAGAGACGAAGAGAATTGGGCCTATCTGTCACCCCATATTTGCACCAAATTATTGAAAAAATTAATTATTAGGATTTGGGGGTTTTCCTATTATCGCGTCTTATTTCTTAATATAGGATCCCCCCCCCCCCCCCCCAAATTTTTTTCAAAATAAAATTTGTTTGTATATTTCTGTAAGATTATATTATATAATGATTTTCATCATCTTCATGAGACTATCAGAGAAAAACAGTGTCTTTAGTCAGAGGCTTCTTCAAATTTGCTGTAATACAGACTGCTACAGGAGCTCTTTCCTGCCCACATCCTTCACCATCTATACTAACTCTTCAAATAATTTAAAATAAATTAGTTACAACATTTAATTGGGATAAATTTGAATAAAGTTCTGATTATTTTAAATACATGATTACCATTTATAATAGTTTCGAATGATGCACTTTATTACACTATATATTTGTTTTTTTATTGCTGCCAGTCATCCATAAATCAAATATCGAATAATAAGTATTTGTATTAGACTAAATATTTGCTATCAATACGACTTCATTAAAGTTTGCATCGTTGCACAAATGAAGACCAGTTTAGAAAAAATCTCTGCCGCTCTCCTAATTTATAGTTTTTGAATTCTTTGGTCTCTTATCCCCTAATTTGAATATTTTACATATAATTTAAGCGTCTGCGTGATGATAAAGCGTGGTTTCAGACTTGTAATTGTCCTACTGTTGAAATGTCAAGCCTTTACTCGTCGGGGCTTTACTCAAGCTTTACTCGTCGGGGCTTGTGATTTTAGTTCTTCCACCTCATCAGAAGTGTAGGTTGAAGGTGGGCAGAGCTGAGTTTAAAGCTGCATGCTGCCGCCACGGTGTGTGTAATAATAGGAAGAATAAAGCAGCGGTTCGGCTTGCCCCAACACGAACAGCACAATAGGCAGGTAAATGAGCGAGATGTCAATCACTGTAACTAAAATACCTAGAAGAAATACAATCCAAGCTTCCCAGGCAGTCTGGGAAACCGTAATTTAGAGTAAAAAATGTTTTTGTTTCCATCCATTTTTAAATTCAGTCTTTCTTACTGTCTCTGGAAGTAAAAGGTAGCCACTTTCTAAATATTTGCCACCAATATATTTAGAAATAAATACAGCTCTGGAAAAAGTTAAGAGCCCGCTGCATTGAACCAACATTGATTCCTGAGCTCTTCCTGAGTTAAAACATTAGTATTGTTGTTCCTAAATTAATATACATCTTATCTTTGCTTTATTTGAGGTCTGAAAGCACTGCATCTTTTTGTGATTTTGACCATTTCTCATTTTTTAAATATATAAAATATAAATTTTTGCTTTGAATTTCAGAGACATGCTCTGTCAGTAGTTTATAGAATAAAAGAACAATATTTATTTTACTCAAACATAGACCTATAAAAAGAAGTAAAATCAGAAAAACTGATCATTTTAAGCGGTCTCTTTATTTCTTCAGAGCTGTATATATAATATAAAACTGCCTTCAAAGGACTGAAAATTGTTTAATGTATAATTGGGAACAATCTGAAAATGGCTGCTTTAATTGGTTTAAATGCAGACTTAAAGTTTTATCATGGTAATATTGTAATTTTTAATAAAAGTGACAGTAAGAACTTTGTAAAAAAAATGTTTTAGGTCAAATACTGCTCTGGAAAAACATACGGAAAAAAATACGCTTCTTTAGAACACCAATCACAAAAACTAACCTTATCTCATCATATTTTCAAATTAAATTAGATTTTTATTTTATACTTTTTTGGGGGACTTAAAATATATTTAATTGGAGGTTATTGTGACAGCAATTCACTATCATCTTAACAAATTTATCACGATAAATGATGTGATAAATTCCCTCCCCTAACTGCAGGTGTTTCCAAAATAAAAGCCTGGCCTTTTCTCAAACTTCATCTTCAATGACAAAAAACCGGAAAAGATACGCAGGACGTGAGTTTTTATGAAATTTGCTACCTGTCTGCCTGCATGTGCCTCACCTATCTGGTCTCTGCAGCAGCAGCATCTCTTAACATCATCATCATTTTATAGCATGAAGTCTCTTAACGTTAAACGGCTTGAATTTCTTCTTTGCCCAGATTCATGCACATGCTGCACTGCCAAGTTTATTCATCCAAGAACTCATTCACCTATGCTAATGCACACCTACACAGAGCAGTTGCATGACACCATTCCTGCTTCCACACTCCTAAACTCGATAATCCTCAGGATGAATTTAGATTTTTTTTTTTTTCTCTCCCCTGCACTCATAACATAACGGATAACAGATACTCGGTCTCATCAGTGCCCACCATCCGTCACAGCGTCCCGGAGGCTTTCTGGTAATGTCATCAAATACAGTTTGTTTTTTGGCTTGTTCTTGCAGATGAATGCATCACGAAGAGGGGGGCGCAGTGTAACGTATCTCATTCTGATCTGTATTTTCCCTGGCTTTAAATGTGTGAGTCATTCTGAGTTAATGTTGGTATGTATGAAATGTACAGAGCTACCAGAAAATGAGGGACATTTTAATCAGATTGGAAATCAAAATGTGGAAATCAAACCAATCAAAGCTGAGTTTGGCTGTCTTGGGGTTGTATTTAAATAAATGACTTTTATAAACGATGTAGCTACTGCTGAAGTCATTTTCTGTTAGCTTGCTCACTGATTACCCCACAAATTGCCCGCTAAATCCCACTTTGCATATTTTTCTCATCGTTAACAAGAAACAGACAAAGCATTCATAATTTTTAGGTTTTGTTTGAGCTTTTGCTTGCAATACTAGCACCTCTTTTAACCCTTTTGCAGTTCCAAATTGGTATTTAAATAATCTGTATTTTAAGCTTTTATTGATATACACATACCAGGCTAACTGCTGTTAGCATTTCAAACCCAGAGGTTTATTGATAACAGCAGTTAGCAACAGTGTGTCAGTTGCATAACATGCTGATAAAACACTATGGCTAATATTATATTAGCATTTTATGCAACTGAAACACTGTTCACAAAGAGCAAAAACAGACTTGTTGGTTATAAACAGACACTGCAAAAAGACTGGCTAATGCTAACACGGCTAATGCTCATGTGGCTAACTTTAATTCAGTCTTTCTGTAGCTAAAAGCTAATTATCCTCGGTGTTTGTTGACCTCGGCACAAAATTTTAAAGACTTTATGTAATTTTTGCCCTTTTGAATCCAAAGTATGGCGCGTGGGCCATTTGTGGCCCTTGGAGAAGGGCCATTTGTTAAGTATTTAAAGAAAACTTTAAATACTTAAAGTTTTCTTACAGTAGAAAACTTTAAGTATTTGGGGGTTTTTATAACCAAACTTTTATAAGTGGAGACTTTTACTGAAAAACCAACTTTGCTGTGCTTAAATCAGCTTTTAAATGAATACATTTGTTCAATCAAACCCAAAATAATTTGAAAACCAAATGGGGGGCGGGGGGAGAAATCATGTAAAATCAGTTTTGGATCTACAATGAATAAAATGCTGTGTCTACAAAAAACTGTAAAATTTTAAATTGCTTGCCTTTTATTTACTTTTTATTATTTTTTTATCTTCATTTCTTTGACCACGTGACAAAAAGTTTGGAAAGGATCTTTGCTCATACAAACTCCATGCAGGAAGCATATAGTCATAAAAAAACAATTTTATTGTGATTAAAATAAAATCAGGGTTCACATTAACCAACACTAGCTTGAAATAAGAGCTTTGAAAACAATATTTCAAACCCTACCTAAGAATGTGCAACCATAAACAAGTAAATATGAATAATCTGTATTTTAAGCTTTTCTTTCTGATTAACTGACTTGTACACCAACTGACTCAAGATAACTTCCTCTTTTGATTTTCTAAAATTAGAAATTGGCTTTTTTTTCCTCTCCCTCGCTCCGCTGGAAGTCGAGGGCTGTGAAATTTTCCAGGAAATATCAATCATGCCTCCATTTCCCAGATCAAATCACCCCTCCTCCTGCTCGCCCTGTGTTTGGATAAGTCCTGGCGGTCTTCACCCCGGCTGCTCGGACTCAGCCGTCTCTCTGAGTGTTTCCTCCTCTGCATAAATCCAGGAGTCCTCATGAGGGAAGAGCTAATGGAGCGCCCTGCCACAGGTTCTTCTCATGAAGGATTTGAGTCATCCATGTCTTAGTGCAATAGAGTGGTGATATATTTATGGAGTTAGGGAGCTTATTCTTGAGGTGAGAAGAGAAATAGATTGAATATAACAGAGATTTACCCTGCTGGGAGATGGATCGGCTGCCTTCTGATTTTATTTCTTTTTCCTTGAACCCCTTATGAAGGGAAATCCTGAGATAATGCCAACTTATTGGCACAGTTTCATGTATTTTGATTTAATTTTTCTTACTTTTCACAATATTATTCTTACCGTCTTGTATAATAAATCAATTAATCGCATTACATGAGGGGAAACAAAGAACTGCAGAAACATTTTTACATTGTCTGCAGAACCGGTGATGACATATTCATCAATGCAAAGACAAGACGGTGAGCTACGTCGTCCTAAATAATGCCAGCGTTTGCGCTGCGCTGACAGAAAAAGGACAGAGGAGTTAAATGATGTGATGGGACCAAGTAAATTATCAGCAGGGAACAGTTTATTGTGTGATAGATGGAGGAAAATAATGCCGGGACTCAAATATATCATGGTTTCTCTGTGCATCAACATGTTTGCTTGCATTTTAGAAACATTTAGCATAACAATGCAGTCGTTGAATAAAACAGAACCGCTCCTGTCGTTCCTGACGGCCTGTCCCGAGTTTTCAGCGGCTCTTTGTCGCCGTTATTGTGCGTGTTCATCTCTGCATGAGCCGCCGGATGCCGCTCTGGCAGACATTTTGCTGCGAACAAACACAAACGAGGTGATGTGCCTTTAACGAGTCGGCCTTGGGGAAATAAACACGAGATCCTGAATGTAGACGATGACAAAGACTGGAGGCAGGTACTCTGAATTCAGCTTTGATTTGCTTTTTTTATATGGAAACCAGATTTAAAAAAGAAACGCCTTGTGCCGGGTTGTCATCCAGTCACACACCCATGAAAAGAACGAATTTAATAGAGACAGCTGTCTGGTTTGAAGACGTACACAAAGATTTTACCCTGAAGGCTGATCAGATGGATTTTAATCCTCTGCGTGGGATTAAGTTTGATATTTAACTTTAAATTGAGATTATAATGAACATGATAGATTAATTAGGTTTTGGTCTGTATTGCATAAAAGTAATTACTCATTATATGCATTTAATACAAGGTTTCCTTCGGTGTATTATAAGCCTGGTGGGCCACCAGGCTTTACTTGTGCCTCCGCCAGGCTTGGCATTGATTATTTATTTAATTCTATTTAAAATGTTACTACTTTTATAGCTGGTGTTCAGGTATTAATCTTCCAATAAAATATGTTTACCATGAGATATTTTCAAATTTCTTGTCAACTTTACACATTTTTTAACTCAAAAAGACGGTTGATGAATTACTAATGTTACCACTACCGCCAGGCTTAGCAAGTTTTCTGGAGAAAACCTTGTAGTAAGTAAATATCCACGCAACATATCAAAAAAAATTTCCTCCACAGTTTCTAAAGTATTATTTCTGTTTGTTTACCTTCTTGAAGCAGAAAAACAAAAAAACCCAGTGACTCGTGGTGTTTTTTTATCCACTGTGGCTTCTGAGCACATGACCATTTGTAGTGAGAAGAGATGTTTACAGAGTTGGTAAAACAACTCTGACAATTTCATAACCGTGTTGGGAATTTCCCAAAAACATCCTGCAACGTTTCCATCAATCAAACGTTTTTTTTTTTAATTGATTTGAATCCAATAAAAACTGATAAATTATGACGAGTTTATTAGAAATGACTCAAATCCATCCATTTGCTGCATTCATCAAGGTCATTGTGGAGTTTGAAAAAGTTGTAATATGTTTTCAAAAGTCAAACATTTTCAAACGCTAAAGGGAAAAAAATACATTCATGAAATCTGAAAGATTTGACATGAGCTAAATCGAAAACACTACCCGGTTGCTGTTTTTATTTTTCAAATTTGCTGTTATTTAGTTTTCTAATGAAGTTACAAAGTCTCTAAAATGCCATGGATGGATGACGGTTTCTGCCTGCGTCTAGTGCAAACAAGAAAAGGAGAAATCCTGCATTTATAAACAGAAAAAAATATATATTTGTACTTTTAACCCATTCTGATTAAACAAATCAATGGTGGTTATGCAGGAAGAAGATAAGTTGGCCAGATGAGTGAAATCAAGAGTGGAAATAACTAAATTAAATGATTTTTTTGGTCTTATTTCCAATTTTCTAAAGTAGAAAACTAAGTGGATGCAGTTAATGTGCAGATAGAATAAAAAAGGCACATTGTTGTGTTGCTTCAGTGTTTTTACTGGAGCCTAAGTGCTGAAGCCAGGGGATATTTCTCACACATCAGTATTCAGCTGCTGCAGCGAAGGTTGTCAGGTGGAAAAGCAACGAATGCTTCTGGTAAAACACAACTACTACATTGTTGTATTTTGTTGGTTTTTCTCTGTTTCCTCTTATAATTGAGGTCGACCGAAAGATTTGCACTCCATTTCAAATCAAAGAAAACTTAGCATTACAGATTTTCTGAGAGCAGCATTTTTTTCAAATGGCCTCCAGATTGTTCATAAGAAGCTCCACTCTGGAGGAGGGAAACATTATACCTCTGCATGTCTCTAATTTGCTTTCTGGATCATTTATTTCCTCGGGGTTCAACCCTAATTATGCCCAAGAGTGGAAAAACCTTCTTCCCAATGCACAAATTGACAGCAAGGCTGAAAAAATATAATAAAGTTTCTGTTAAGTGAGCTAATTTGTGATGCTCTTCAGCTGTTAGGCAGCATTCATGAGTCAGCTTGTGCAAAAGAGTAATTGGGAGCAGACGAACGGGGAATTACTATTCTGAGGTCTAGTTGGGGATTATGTGGGACAGCATGAGCCTGTCACTGTATCCAAGTGTCACTTTAGGGGGGTTTACAAACCTCCACTTATAATTGGAATAACTGAGAAGTAAGACTCAAAAAAAGCTTCTTGTAGGCGCATGAGGGGCCATTTTCTCACGTTAAGTTGGTTGGAAACATGAGAAATATGATTTCTCGTCATCACCTCAAAGCTAAATTTGTTTAGCTTTGAGGTGATGGAAACATTTCTGAAATACTACAGGCTTTTAAGGGAAACAAATGGACAAGAAAATGCAACTCAGGGTTTCCCTCAGTGCATTATAAGCCTGGCGGCCCGCCAGGCTTTAATTGGCAACCTTATTGTTTGTATATTACCTCAAACACAGACTTGACTCATTGGTCTAATATTTTAAAAAACAAAAAAATCAATTATAGCATTGCATTTTTGCAACGTTTTTCAAATATATTCAAAGTTGTGTACAGTAAAAGATAGAAATAAATTGTCGGGGACCGAGTACAGAACCTTGGGGAACACTCGTGTAGGGGAAAACGTGCAACAATCAAAAATTATCTAACAATATCCACAATGTTTCCATGGTGATTAGAGAAGAGCAGGACCAAACGCTGTAACCCCTGAGGGTTGAATTTGGATTTATTTACATCCTATAACCAAGATAAAGGTGAAAAGAGATGAAGGAGTTAGCAGAACCAACTGGACACAGTCCTTTCTGAGCAGCTTTGCAGGTCATGTTGATCATTTTCACAGAACTAATTAATATAAAATCTGGAGTTTTATATATAGCTAGAGAAGAAACTTCAGGCATCTGGAAATTAGAACCAGATTTGTAGAAATCCACAATTGCCTTCCTGATATTTTGGATGATTTCTGTTGATTTTCTCGTGACATCACACAAACATGATGTGGTTTGTTGTTGCCATAAGAGACAAAATGTAGAAGTTTTTTTTGATAAAAGCCGATAAAACCAGGATGTTATCACCTAAAGTGCTAAAAGAAAAGCAGTTTTAGTTCTTCAAACTTCTTTATTCCTTTTGGTTTTTAACATAATAAGCAATTAATCACATTATAAATTTAAACAAACTCAATAATTTCCATTTTAATGATTTATCGCTTTTCACCAAAAACTGGATGACAAAAATCTTAATTTTGGTCTCGGTTAGCTGTTCTTTTGAAGGGTAGTTTTGTTTACACAGACATTATTATTCATTTTATTTGTTACTTCTGTTGTTTTGTTTATTTATTTTGGATATTTAAGATGTCTTCAATGTTCAGTAGAGTTTAAAGTTTATTTATGCTTAAGAATGTGTTCTTGCATTATTATTTTTACCATTATTACCATTACATTGCCTGAAAACAATCTCAAACAACAATATTAACGTTTATCACAATAATTTAACTCTCCTTTGTCTTTTAAATCAACTTTTAGTTGTTTTTACTGACGAGATTTCACATTCTGTGAGGAAAAACTGATATATTGGCGGTTTTAGAAGCAGCAGTTGTCACACTCCCACTCAGCCTCCCCCATCAAACCCACATGTCTTGTAGTTGCAGATGAACAAGCTGGCTGCAGTTGTTTTGCTGCATTACTGGCAGTGAGTCATGTCTTGGGTGAGGGAGTCCTTGTCAATGGTTCATGAAGAAAACCTTAACAACTGCAGCAGCGCGGCCGCTGTGGTCCAAAGCCACCTTACGTAACATAACATAAATCACTTCTGCTTCTTCCCACCTTCTCATCAGAGTTAATGATCCCAGGAGGGAAGTTGGTGTGTGGAGGCTCAGCCTCCTTCAGACGTTCAGGATTTGTAATAATAATGTTCTCCAAACAGCTCAGTTTGCGTCCTTTGAAGCAGCAGCAGCCGTGGACGCCCTGCGAAGGAAACTCTGGAAAGTTTGCGTAGGTGAGAGTTTGAATTCAAACGCTCCATCAGATGAGAAAGTGGTCTTAAAGAGCGCTGCAGTTTGGTCGAAACATGAGTTTTTATGCAGGTAAGAGAAGAACAACAAAGAAATCGCTTGTTAGTACCACAGGAGGTACACATGCCGTTCTCTTTCAGTTTTGAAGACATATTTTAGATTCTGGATTAGATTTTATCGGAGACTGAGGCCTTAGTGCTCCATATCTGATGCTCCAGTTTAAAAGGCAAAACTGACATTGATTATTTCACGCAGTGACGTATTCCAAGCATTTGTTTAGTAAAGAAAACTCAAAACTCAGTCCTTCAGAAATCAGAGTGTTAAAATCAAGTCAATGGGAAATTGAGTGGAAGGAAAAACTGTAATTTTCACATGCTAAATGATTATGAGGTTGATCACCTTTCATGCAGTAGGAGCCTCAACCAAATATTAAACAGTACTTTAACCTACTTTTTAGTAAACTAAAAGTGTGTTTTGAGTGTGGTTTTTGCGATATTCATGCATAAATATTTCAACTCTTAGGTGCTTAAAATATGTAATGAAGTCAAATCTATAAAATCCTAATTTAACTTTTTAAATGTTATAACTGGACAAAATTAACTGACTTTTTCATTATGTTCTGATACAATAAGATGCATTTGAAACAGCGCTACTGGATGATTTGTTGCTGCAAAAATCAACTAGATGATGATTTTTTGTTGCCGTTAGATTGATCTGAATCAAACCTCGACCCAATTGCAATAAATTATAACTTTTTTCGATTTAAAGTAGGCCTGTTACATTAACTAATTTAACTGGAGAATAAATTGTTCCAGAAGTTATTGCGATAAACGATAATATTGTTGTTTTGAGACAATTTTCAAGCAATATAATTCTCCAAGATTGATGGACTTTAGATTTTAATGAACATTTAACACTGGAAGTGGAAGACATTTTAGATATCCAAAATAAACAGGAAAAAAAACAAAATGCACAATGAAATCTTTGTAAACAAAAAATCAACAATAAATCATACAAATGAAAATTATTGAACTTGTTTTAATTTATCATGTGATTAATTGATTTATTAATTTAAATGCCTTGAAGTAGCTTTTATTGTAAACTTGTGCTATATAAATAATGACTTGAAATTCAATTTTGGCAAATTACTATTGTCATTTTCATAATCAAATGAGTGAAATTAGACGTGATTAAGTTCAAACCAAACAATATCATAAACTCTTTACATTAATGCAACTGGTTTAATATTTAACGATGGTCTGTCTCAGCAATGATGGAAAAAGTCAACATTTGTTGTTGGGTTTCTAGTTTTTCTGAGTTTATTTGGGCCCTAAAAGTGGAAAGCTTGCAGCTTTACTGCGTCCCGTAGCCTGGTGATCTGGAACGGCGAGCGATTGAACCGCATCTGGGCTTCATCAGAGTCTTCACGTTCTGGTCGACTCGGTGGAGGCGCTTCCGATGACGCAGCCCTCCAGTGGATCCTCACGTCCTCTAGATACTGGAAGTTCAGCCCGTCGTTCACGCAGACTTGGTTTTAAAGTAGGCCAGCTCATGCCTGGGAGCAGCCGTGCCGAGTGAGCCTCCTTGGTCGCTGTATGAGGCAGCGTTTTGGAGGAGCCTCCTGGGAGTCTGGGCTGTCAAAGCGATGAATGAAGCTCTGGAAATGCAGCAAAACGGAAATCCGCCTGCTTTGGTTCAGCTGCAACATTTTCTTGCAGTGCTTTACAGTTTGTTTGTGGGGGAAATGCATTTTTTCTTCCTTAATTTTACATGTCGGAATAATTTCATCCAGTTTGCAGAGAGCTGAGCGTTGTGAAGCATCGGCATCATCATTGTTGAATCCTGAATGTTGGTGTATTTTCACACCCGATTGTCAGAAAATGACTAAAATGTATTTACAAAGCACTTTTGCAGACATGAAATCACAAACTGATGTACAATAAAAATTGCTATACAAAAAAATAAAACAACTGCTATGGGGAAAATAAAATAATGACATAAAAGCTTGAGAAAAACCTGTTCCCCTCCTCGCCTGTGGTGGCGCTGCAGCAAAAACCACTGAAGGAAACGACACGAGAACCTCAGAAAACACTTTGAAAAATGTAAACAAAAAGGTAGTAGCATGAAATTCTAGCGGTTGTCGGATTTCTCTTTTGACTACTAGCCTTTTCTCTCACTAGCAATAACCTCTCGCGTCTGTTTTGGTAGGGGTTTTTTTACCCAGAATGCCCTGCGCTATAATCTGCTTCCTGTTTTGGAGCGCTCTCCAGTCTTCTTGCATCCACATTTGCATTCAAACTAGGAATGCCAATACATACGGTAGAAACAATAGAAATTTGGCCTTTGATAGAGATCTGTAGTCTACCGGCCAATCACGGTAAAACTTGTTGATGTCGTAACCAGCCGGCATCAAAACAGAGCAAGCAAGAGGTAAAGGAAGAGCTCGTTGAAAAGGCAGGTTCAAAAAATGGAAATTATCCGAACCTGGTTCG
Organism: Poecilia latipinna; assembly: GCF_001443285.1. Taxonomy (NCBI): domain Eukaryota; kingdom Metazoa; phylum Chordata; class Actinopteri; order Cyprinodontiformes; family Poeciliidae; genus Poecilia; species Poecilia latipinna. The sequence continues at coordinate 171,863 of NW_015113348.1, forward strand.
GGTTTAACCTCCCACGGTCTTAGCGCTGTGCTCAGGAAGGGCGCGGCAGATGTCACGGTCGGACAGCAGGGAAGCGCTGTGGGACGGTCTGACGGTCTCTCTGAAACCACAAAAAAAAAACCTTGTAAAAGCGTTCAGACAAAAACTTGTGCAGTTTAGATGCCCCCGTCTCTTAAGACCGCAGGAGGGTTAAAAAAAATCAAACCAGGAGCGAAAACCTGTGTGGAAGAGAGGAAACACTAGCAATTTCCCTGACTGGGAAGAAAAAGCAGGTTTCCCTTAAAATGACGTCTTTTAAGGGAGACCTAAAAAAAAACCCAGTTACAAACATTACATACAAATAACATTCACAGAAATGAATGTTTAGAGTTTCTATGCATACAAATAAATACTTTCCTCTCATTTAGTATACAGCTGATGTAAGTTTTATACAAATTATATCGTGATATATATCATTACCGCCACACATCACAATATATATCGTGTTATGACTTTTATTCCCAATTCAAACTGTGCTAGAGTTCACTTCAGCCGAACCAAAACCGAGGTTTTTACGCAGTTACTCATTCACACCTCCCAAACAAACCAGACTTCCCAGGCAAACGCATTACAGGACTGGACTGGTGTGAATGCACACTCAGCGGGAAGGAAATAAAAAACTCACAACATGACTGCAGAGAAACTCGTGTAAATCTAAAGTTCAAACAACAAGAGATGTAAAAGGATCAATATTTACAGACATGTTCTCTTTCTCTGTGTACCGACTTCATCCTCCCTTGTCCTGAAATATCGATCAGCTCTGCCTCAAACAGAAGTCAGACACCAACGTTAAATCAGTTTTATAGGACAAAAAACGGAAGATTTCACTGAAGTTTTCCCACTACTGTCCTCAATCCAATGGTGGAATGTCAACTTTTACACCTTTACTGTCTTATACCCATTCATCTTTCAAAGAGTTGAGAGAAAATTTGACTTCAATTACATATATTATCATGTTCAGTGCCAACATGAGCTTAAATTTTAGCTACGAGCCAGTTCCAAGTGCTAAAAACATAAAGACAGTAATAAATTATGAAACAATAAACAAATATACATCAAATACATATATTTAAAGGAAATCAGTGTTTCGGCTGTTTTGCAGTTTTCTAATTTGTTTCAGGAAAACTTAATCTTCCAATTCTTTGGCAATAAAGCAAATTAAATTAAAGGCATTTAAAGATATTACGTGCAGAAGACATTCTTTAAAAAATTCAACATTTATTAATAAAATGTAAGTTACAGTAGTAATTATAAGTCAAATCAAAACTCACAAGAAACTTCTGTAATTCTCAAGACAGTAGAAACAATAAATTATTATTGTACAATGATTTTGATACTGTCAATGAAAATACATTAACACTACTAGAAGGGAAAATATTGCAATAGTAGCGACTGTAAATTAATTTTATGGTAACTTGATGGTTTCCTAAAATCTACTAAATCCTACTTACACTGTAGAAATAAATGTATTTAAAAATACTAGTAATTATAGTGACTGATATGCGATTTGTGGCTCTGAATCACGCTGACTTGTGCGTAAAATATTCTGTCAGCTGCTAATATTATGAAATGAGTTCAACCAGGCTGCATTCCCTTTATGTCAGCTCTAATTTTAAACCAACTATGGCTGCACATTTCTCACAGCAGGATCTTGGCTCCACACCTTTCTCACTGTCAAAATCCACCAGCAGAAACATTTTAACAGGTTCTGTTATGAGCTGTTAAACATTCGGGGAATCCCACACTGCAGGACAAAGCTCTGTAAATGAGCAACTCTGGTGAAACCCGAGCTTCCCCCCCAAAACCCAGGGGAAAACCGAGAGAGAGAGACAAACATCAGATTCTGCTGATCTGTGCTTGGCAAGAAGAAGCCGTAGTGTCGAGGTGATGAGATCCAGGGGGACAAAAAAAATTTAAGTGCAATAACCGCGCTGACAGAGCGGAGGTTGAATTTAGGAAGACGTTGGCGAAGAGTCAGGCGGCGCAGCCCGTTCCCGTTGAGCGGGCCTGGATAATCAGAGTAGGGAAATGAGGCGAGTCCTACGCAGATTTAGCGAAGCCGCCCCGGAGCGACCCGTGACAAGCCTGATGGATGGCGGCGCACGGCTAGCCGTGCTCCCCCTGGAGCTGCAGGTGGTCAGAAATACGGAGGTTACCTGAACGCCTCAGGATGAAGCTGAACACTGTTTTCATTTCGTCAAGTTGGATCTGTTATTGATTCCTCAATTTAACTGCATGCTGGGTTAACCTCCCACAACCTGGAAATTATCTTATCCATCATTTTCTAAGCCTTTCTTTATCTTTTTATCAACTTATAGCTGGAATAAGCCACCTAAAGAGATAAATCCTCGTAGAAATTACCTTTATAAACGCTAATCCAATAAGTAATACATCTTCTTACAAAAACATTTTTCTTTTTTTTTTTTTTTTTGCTTGTTTTCGGTTTAAAAGGATATTAAAACAAGTAAGTGCCCAAAATCAACTATTTGAAAGCTCTTGGAAGTCGTAATTTGTTTAGTTATTTAAATTCAATTAAAAATGCCAAATACTTTTATTATGAATTCTTTTTCTTTACCTGCTAAAATTAACATCATATTTTTATTGAAAAGGACCAATTAGTTTCCTAATTTGTTGCAACAAATGTGAGAACTGCCTTTGTGTTCATCCCATTTGTGACCCTGCTGACATTAAAACGAAAGCAAAACATTGGGTTTCGCTCTTAAAATTTTCTATTTAATATATAAAATTGTCATTGAAAGTAGAAAGAAAAACACAAAGTCTCCATCTGCTTTCACTCTACAAGGTTTTCCCCAGAAAACCTGTTAAGCCCAGTGCAAGAGCTGTCATTTATCCAGCGGCCCGTCGTGTTTTTGAGTAAAAAAATGTTTAGTCGACAGGAAATTTTAAAATATCACTTGATAATTGTGTTATTGGAAGATTGATACATGAACACCAATTATAAACTCTTAAAAAGTGCAAATATAAAAAAAAAAACTTAAATAAATAAGCAATGCTAAGTCTGGTGGGGGCACAAGTGAAGCCTGGTGACCCGCCAGGCTTATAATACTGTACACTGGGGAAACCCTGCTCTGTATGCTGAATTACCAATTAAGCCATTCCTAAACTGGTCCAGGGGCCACACAAACCTACTCCAATGGCCACAAATGGCCCTCGGGCCACAGTTTGGACACCCTTGCTCTAGATTTTAGAATAATCCAATAAATAAACCTGTATGCATTTATTTTTGTCTCATATTTTCTGTAACTTTTGGAACAATCCGGGTGTTTTTGGTTATATTTTGCACAAAACAACTTGTTTTTCATTGAATATGTACAAAAAAAAAACCAACAGCCTGGAAAGTAAACAAGCTGCACTTCCCATTTTTATTCCCAGGTGTCTTCATTTAGCACCGTAGGGTCACACTTCCAGAGTTTGAGAGACTGGAGGTTTTCTCAGTGTCCTCACCTGAAGTGTACCTTGCAGTTCTGCTGCTGGGAGACCAGCAGGAGAGAAATAAACAAGGCAGTTAACATTAACCGCCACAGGGGTGGCCACAAGGAAAAGCTTGGTTGTTTCTTTTTTGGCAAAAAATATCCCACAGAAACTTCTCCAACTTGTTGACTGGATGGATGGATGTCTTGGAAAACAAACTATTTTAGTATTTATCTCCACTGCATAGCTGCTTGTAAGTTGTTTTTTAATTTTGTCGACTGTAAATTGAGCTTTTTGAAAGGAAAACTGCAACTCATGACTCCCACGCTAAAAACCACAACGTCCCATTTATTCAGGATTTAATTTGTCAATGTGAAACTTTTGTCATGCGCCACTAACAGGAAGTGATGCCATATAAACCAACTGCTGTTGTTTTCGGAAATCCCTTGCCATTCTCACATTTCTCATGTCATTAGTGGATGTTTCTACCCCCTACTGGCCTGGGATGGGAAGTGCAGCGTATTGGACAGATAAATTCCCACAAAATTGATTGGAAGAAACAATTTGTTTAAATTGAGATTGTTTCTCCAAAATAGAATAATAAACAAAACATTTACACAATGTAAAATGATAAATAATAGCTTGAGTTTTTCCTCTTTGCGGTGGATCCTGAGATTTTGCGGGAACACATTTAAATGCTAAAATACACAAAAAAAAGCATAAAATTACCTCTTTAGTTTAAAAAATACTCTGATATGCATTAACACGTAATAATAAGTGCTTGTTTTCATTATCTCTTCTTGATTGGACAGCCAATCAGAGCCAAGGAAAATAAATGCTGCTTCTGGATTGGCTGCTTTACCAACTGTTCAGTTCTTTTAAACAAATATTTTGATAAATGATGCTGGAAAATAATCAAAACAGCAAACTATAATATTAAAAAGGCTTTTAATCATATAAAATGTGGCAAAAGTGGATGTGAAAAAGGCAAATGGTTGGTAAATGGCTTTTTTTATTACATGGAAAATTGTGTAGGAAAGAAAAAACCTAACGTGAATCGAGGGCAAAATAAGAAGCAACCGTTAAGGTTTACAAATTACATCGACTCTCTTGTCTTTACTCACTTTTCCAGCAATACTTCATCCTCGGAGGCGGAAACAATTGCTTTATTTTGTAAAGAAAAGAATTCAAGGCTTAAATCTCAGATTTTTAGGAAGAAAGGAGACCATATGTTCATGTAAACATTCCTCTAAATACATATTGAAAATGTTAATTAGTGACTTCAGGCTTCAAGGCAATGCAATTTATTGAGTTTGTAGCGACAGTAATCATCACTTAGCAAAGTGAGACATCTAAACTTGTGTGTGTGTGTGTGTGTGTGTGTGTGTGTGTGTGTGTGTGGGAGGCCATTGAATTTAAATGGAGCTCATTTTGGGTATGAAGTGTGTCGACTCATTAAAGAGCGTGATGCAGATGACGGAGCAAAGACGATGCCACAGGTAAAAGCAGAGGAGCGACAGATGTACCTCATCAGCGCCGAGTGAAATTCACCACGGTTGCGCATCAAGAGGCGCTGCTCGGCAATGTCAAAGTCGGCAGCATATCTGTGACAGATTTAACTCCAGTTCATAATAAATACTGATGAATAAAGAAGCTGTTAAGTTTCTGGTGTGATCTGGACCAGGAGAGTTTAACTCGTTTTCATTTTGGGCCAAATCAAAAATCTGAATATTCTTAAAGGGCCGGTTGTGCCAGAAAGTATTAATAAAACCCATTAAACTGTGAAAATATCAATAAGTAGTTGTTTCAGCATTCTCTATGTGTTTCTTAAAATTAAATAATATTAAACATCTTTTCACACTGATCAGACGGTCCAGGATTTTGTGAATTTTTTTTTTTGGTGCGTGTGATCAAAATCACAGATTTTGTGGCACTAAGGAATTTTTATGATATTTGAGCTAATGTATGACGTTAAACGTGACTTTATTAACCGACTATAACTTGTCAACAAGTAAGGCTGAGGCAGCAGTCACTTAAAATCGATGTTTTTGTCCAATTTTGAGAAAAATTTGGAGTAAAAATCTGGAAAAAAATGTGGGAATCTGTAGATTTTGTGTGAATTTTGAGTAAATTTTGCAGATTTGTTGAAAAACTGAAGGGGCTTATTCATGTAATTTAGTGTAGAGGGCCACATAAAAAGCTACGGCGGGCCACGTTTGGCCCACGGGCCTCTAGTTTGACATCTAGACGAAACCACCTTGTAAGAGAGAAATCTGAAAATCTGACAACTTCGTGAAAATAAAAATCTGAGGCTGATGGATATCTTTTCAGAAATCACCACCTGAATCCCAGAAACATTATTTTACCATAAAAACTAACCAGCTGGAAGATTTTGACTGGATTCGCTCTCATCGCCGTCTCATCTGCATGTTATGAAACCACATCCACATAGTGTGTGAGAGAGCGTCGGTCTGATCCTTAGTGGGGTTTTAAAGTAAAAAGGACATGAATTATAGAGAGGTGAGACGGTTTTCCTTCAGGGGAAGCTCTGCAAACAGAAACTTTTGGGTCAAGTCAAGAGGAAGTTATAAATGAGTAAAACTGAGGCGAACTTTTAGAAATGATTAGCTGGTTATTTTTCCACTATTTGCTAAGTGAGATGTTTGTTCAAATCAACAAAATTTAGGAGGCAATGTGTTGCAAACTGTTTTACTATGAATAAATATGGAAAATGCTAACAAACCTGTAACAAAAAGGTGGTAAATTCTCCCAGAAGTTATTGCGTCTGAGACCATTTCCAACTAATAATGCTTCCCAAAGATCAATGAACTTTAATTCAACACTGGAACTGGTAGTTCCAGTGTTGATTTTATTCTGGGAGATATTTAAAATATCCAAAACAAATAAAAGTAAATACTGGAGTGTAAAAACAACCATCTAGATGAGACCGAACATGTTTATCATCCAGTTTTTGTTAGAAAATATAATTGTTTTCCATTATAAACTTATTGAAAACACAATTTTGCAACTGCCAGATTCTGTAAATTAATGCAAATCCTAAACTGCATCAGCAAAAAAAGTAGAAATTATTTTTAGACGTTTCTTCAGAATATTTTGCACATTGCATCTCAGCTTAATCATTTAAGTTAGGAACGTCAAATTCATTTTCATTTTGGGTCAAATCAAAAATCTGAATGTTCTTAAAGGGCCGGTTGTACCAGAACGTGTTGATAAAACCCATTAGACTGTTAAAATATCAACAAATATCTGTTTTAGCATCCCATAAATGTTTCTATAATTAAATAATATTGAATATCTTTTCACACTGATCAGTTCATCCAGAATTTAAAACCAGAAAAAATGTGGGGATCTGTTGATTTTTTTGGTGAATTTTTCTGATTTGTGAGAAACTGGAAGGATTTATTGGTGTAACTTGGAGGGCAACATAAAAAGCTACGGCGTGCCAGATTTGGCCCTCGATCCTCGAGTTTGACACATGTGAATTAAAGTTTTAACAAAACAGAAACATTTTCCTATTCCTCAGTATCTTTGTCGTATCCCATCAAGGAATCATAATCCTACATTTTTTAACTAACACTGTTAAAGAAACAGAGATATTAAAAATATCCTCCACATTTTAGGGTAAAATATAAAAGTGAGGGTATTTTTACAGATTTCACCACCTTCCTATGGGACAAATGTGCAAAACAGATCTGAAATTCAACAATGGTTATCGCTTCAGTATCCAGAGGCCTGTGGCTCCATTGTGTTATGAATGAATGAATGAATGAAGCAGATGACCATGTGTGACATTCCTAATCCTCTAATTGAGCAAAACGTGAACCCCACGCCGGCTTCGCCTCTGCTTTCTGTGGCACCTGATTAAACGTCCATGTGATTTTATTCTGAGCGGCGGCTCTCCGCTAGGCTCATCTTGACATTTGCGTTCATGGAATAAAAACCACTTAGTGTTTTGTTTTTTTTTGTTTTCACAAGCTTAATTATTTATGTGATGGAAACCAGATCTTCTCTTGCTTGTTTCCTTTTGTGGAAAACAAAATCAGGGAACATTTGGAATGCAAATGAGGCTTAACGGCTCGGACTGCGGGGACATGAGTTGCATTAATTCAAAGCAAACAAATGCAGACTTGGACCTGCAGCCTACATGTGTCAAGCTCGAGGCCCATGGACCTAATCTGGCCCGCCTGGGTTTCCCCGTGTTTTATAAGCCTGGCGGGCCACCAGGCTTTACTTGTGTCCCCACCAGGCTTAGCATTGCTTATTTATTTTAGTTTTTTTATTATTATTTCCTTTTTTAATACTTTATAGTTGGTGTTCATGTATTAATGTTCCAATAATGCATAATTATCAAGCAATAATTTCAAATTTCCTGTCAACTTTAAACATTTTTTAACTCAAAAACATGGCGGCCGGCACCGGCTTTAAAAAGTTTTCTGGGCCAAACCCGGCCCACTGTAGATTTTTATGTGGCCCTCTAGATTCTAGTCTAAACACTGAGATTAAATATTATGTTATCAATCAAATCAATGCAGTTTTTAATCTGTTTATTACCAAATTATACCAATCAGTCCCTCCAGTTTCTTAAGAATCATTGTGGAAATTCAGTCAAAATCAACAATAACTGAAAGTTTATTGTAGATTTTGACTTGTACTAAACTGTTGCCTCACTCTTAATTGATGTCAAATTATAGTCCAATGAGTCCAGCGAATAATAAAATGTTGCATTTAAATAAGTGCAAATATTTCCAAATTATTACCATAAAAACTTAGATTTTAATTGCAAAGAAATCAGAAAAAGTATCACAAAATCTGTAAAGATGTTCAGTAATATTTAATTTTAAGTATTAATTGATATTTTAACAGTTTGTGATCAGGTTTTATCAGTACATTCTGGGACAACCGGCCCTTTAACATCATCCATGATCTTGATTTGGCCCAGAACAGAACCGATTCCGACTCCCTGCTGCAGCCTAAAGCACATGTTGCTCCTAAGTGCACCTCAGGTGATGCAGGAAGTATTTTGTATTCAATGCTCCCTGCTGAACGTGTACAACCCGGTCTGGAAGAGTTTGTTTTGCCCCTGAGTGCACCTGCGTTAAAAAATGCTGTTTGCCCTCTGCTAATGTACATTTTGCTCCTTTTTATGCTGCAAAACGTAACTTTCACTTTCCCTTTCTGAGGCCTTGTCATCACCTGGGACCATTAGCCTTAGTGGTCGTCGATGTTCTGCTGCTCTGACATAAATCAGGGCCTAATGAGGCTATCTGTATGCTGCGTGTGTCATCTACCAGATTTACGACATCCAGCTCTGAAGCAAGGGCGTCATCAGCATACCTTTGTGCAACAGTTAAACACTTTCAGACGACAAGCACATGAACGATCATTTATAAAGCTTTATATGCTTTTTTAAATCTATAAATATGCCAACAGTTGGTGAGGATCCTATGGAATCTGATTGGTGCCGTTAGATTTATATTAATGCTACTAAAATCGAAACCCTTTCTCTTCAAATGAAGTTTCTGCTGATTAACCAAATGTCAAGGCTTTCAGTTAATCAAGCTGCGTGACAGATTTGGTATAAAATGTTTTGGTATATTTTAGTGAATGTTGTCAGAAATGGTTGGTTCCAGTCTGGGAAAAACTAAAGAATACGGCAATCAGATCAGGTGAAAGTTAAATGTATTGATGTATCACGTTTAAAATCAGGAAAAGTTGAGAAAATGTCACCAGAAAAGCCTTTTCTCTCCTAGCATGCACCGCTACTACTCCAGCTTTGAAAGGATGAAAACAAATTTTGCTTTTTCAAATGTGCAAAATTCACATATTGCACATTTCTGTTTCTATTGCTTCTAAAAACAATCCAAACAATAAAAAAAAAAAACACTGAGCTGGTTTTTGGAAATTAGTTAATGTATTTTGGTGTGTGGAAAATGAGCCGTTCTAAAATCCTTTGGAATGTGACGCCCATTACCTAGCAACCTCAGCCTGTTGCCTAGCAACCAGGGCTGAGCTCCAGGACGTTTGGTCAGCTGGTTTTACTGTTGCACCTGGACATTTTTGGGTAGTGAGTTAATGTTTTTTGGCGTCTAGGAAAGTTTCTAAAACGTCACAATTATTAAGTCTCACTCGATTGTTACCTGGCAACCACAGCAATGCCCGGCCCGTCACATAGCAACAAATGTTGCCTCAGCACGTTTGTTCAGCACTTTTACCTTCTGGAAAAGACAAGTGTTTTGTTAACTTGCCATCCAGAAACCACTTGCTACATTCTTGTTGGTTGAGCAGGAGGCTCCACTTCTGCTTTTCAAAGATGTACAGTTGTATAATTGCACATCTGTTTGCAGCCGTTTTCACGTGCGAGTGTAAACATTGAGTTAGATGGAGTTTCTGGCAGCAACATTTTGGGGGTTTTAAGTGTCAGCTTCTGAAAAAAACCTCATTATCTAAGAATGATTCTCTGCAAAAAAGAAAAAAAAATTAGCGAGCATGTTCTGTGCCTCAGCCTAACCTGTTCAAGGGAGCCTTATGGGTCACCTTTAAGCAAGGTAATGATTCAAAATGCATAATAAAACCAAAAATGGAAGCTTTCCACCTCAGTTTCCAGACCTAAAGAAGATGGCATGTATTTGTTCTGTTATTTTCCATTTTTTTGCATTTCCTCTTGGTTCCAGATAGCTGGTTCTGAAACACGGGCTGTGATCTCCTCCCCCTCTGTGTGCTGCACAGTGCACTCCCCCTTGGTTTCTGGATACAGACTCTAAGCTGCGTTGAGCTTTTGTACCTCTGGGACTGACGACAGCATGTAGGAACTGCTGCCAAGCTGGAAGAGTCAGATAGACGCGCAGCGTTGCGCTATTCCCAGCAGATAAACCCACCGACAGAAAGCAAGGCGAGTGGCTAAGCCTAGCGTACTACAGGGGTCAGCGGCTTCATTATCTACTCTCCCTGAGGCCCTCCATTGTTGCTGAGGGCCCATCTTATCTCCAGCCACTAGATCTCAGAAATAAATGATCATAGTCCTTATCATCTGGTGAGCACGTTCCAATCTGGAGATGCGGGCCTTCATGGGAATTCAGAGAGCGGCGTTTTTATCTGTCGGACGGTGAATGAGTGAGAATAAAAGCCAGCGTTTAACGGGTTAAGGAGAACGGTGTGCGGTGGTGGACATTTGTAAAGGTGATGGTAACAGACCTCTGAGTGGCCTCACTGTAATTTCCCTGCCGGTGTTTTATTGACCGGCTGTCATTGTGTCCCTAAATGACCCCATCTGTCAAACATCTGCTTCCACACGACTCGTCTGGTCCAACTGAGTCACGTGATTTTGCTAAACTAGTTTCAGATGTATGTCAGAAGCTAAAAAAAAAAACCCTGCCCCCTTTTACATGCATCCTGATGACTGTATGTCGCATCTGACATGAAAATAATAATTTCTGCATCTATTTACTGTTTAAAAGAGGGGAAATAATCGAGTTGTTCCACTTCAAGAGGAAAAACACGACAAGAGCACATTTCTCTGATTGCTAACAGCAAAGAGGCGCTTTCCTGAATTCAGCACAGAATTTATGCTAATTATGTGAGTCAATAAGTCATTAAGACATATTCAGGCGTCTTTTTATGACGGAATCAAAGTTTTGCTCTTCAAATTTTAAATTAGATCTAATATTAATATATGTATCGGTTCTGATGTCAAAATAAATTCATCATTTATTCCTGTTTCACTTTCTGGGCTATTTGAAAGGTTTGCTGCAGTTTATTTTTACATGTTTGACCAAAGTAGTCACCCTATTATTTATATAAACAAACAAAAAAACACATTAATACATTCTTACAAAAAATAAAAACTTTAATGAAAAAGAGAAAACACTTGGAAACAATTGGAAGAAAAAATAATTAAAATCAGTTGGTAATAAATAGTAAAACATAGTTCAACAAACTCTGAGGCAGATAATTTGCTTTGATGGATTTTAATAAATCATTATTATTCATTCATTGAATAATAATCAATGAATTATTGAATAATTCAACAAATTATTCAATAATTCCTTGTATAATCATTCAAGGAATTGTGATTAGTAATAAATCTTACCTGCTTCTTTCTTTAGCTACATCTGGATGACTGGCAGTCGGTCCTGGACGGAGCTGGAAAACATTTTTGTGCATTGTCAATACATAGCATAATTACATTATGTACATAAACAATATTGAAGCATAAAATATCAACATTCTAAAATAGTAGATACTCACACACAGTTGCATCTCTGTCCTCATCACGGACATCAGGACGTTCCTGAAGAGTCTGATTGACACAAATGTGACTCCCATTCTGTGGAGTGTCTGGAAATAAATGTAAAATTAAAAAGATATTGTAGCAAATATATCGCTTTCTCAAAAATACATAAGTAAATAAGTTAAAATTATTCTCAACCAACCATTATACAGTCGGGAATCAACGCAGTGACTGTACATAATACATACCGGCTTCATGACGTCGTCCTCATATCCGTCCTCCGTCCGCCATGTTGTCGATCTCTACTGCTTTCCACACTCTGCCTTGCTGTACTGCGTTATAACAAAATAAATAAAATAACGGGAAGATCAGTTTTCCTTACAAATATGCGAGTGTTCACTATTGACTAAATGTGAAATCATAACTTACTGAATTTCTCTTCGTCCTGGTGGACTCCGTCAGAGCGCCTCGGCACCGTGGTCTGAGGCCTGGCTGTTTAGGCTCGGCCATTTTTTCAGGTCTGAAAAAATAAAAGAAGATGCGAGTATTTTTAAGAGTTCAGAACATCACATGTAATAAAAAATACAATACGAAATCTCACCCTACACTTGTTTCGGCATAAAAAAAACGACAGACCGTTTTCTGTAAAAAAAAAAAAAAAACAAAGCAACTCGCCTCGCTGCGCGCGCTCGCTATTCATTAAAGTTTTCTTACCGTGGGTTCGGCCTTGTTGGACCGCTGCGGTGTCATCTGTTGTTTTCCGCCGGGACATTGCTTAATATCAAAACGATACTGAAAAGGTAACTATGTGAAATAGGACTTTTTCCACCATTTCACACAACGCACGGGCATTTTCGTTCATGTTGGGTTTAGCAGTAGCCGGTGCAAATCTTCCTCTGGAGTTTAATGGCGGCTGCTTGACCAACTATGAAAGCGCATTACTGCCACCAACTGGACTGGAGTGTTAAATGAAAGTTGACAGAAAAAAAATACATTCTAAAAAGTTATTTTTTCAGAAGTTACGTGACAGTATATTTTATTTTTATTATAATTAATTGCTAAAATGTTTTTAAATAGATGTTTATTTACTCAATTCTACTTTGAGCTGTCTCCTTTTTAGTTTATACAGAATACGATTCATAATCCGTGAGTTATATTTAGTGCTTAACTAACAAACTTTAAAAAAAGAATGCAAATGTTTATACTCTATCAGAAGGTATCACATACTTTCAACCATTTTATTCTAAAATTTAAACTCGAGAGTTAAGCAACTGAATACTGATAAATCATCTGTAGTTTCTTAAGTCCTGTATTGTGATGTGGAACGGTGTCACTACCACTCCAATATAGCATGACTCTGGGTCTTTAAAGCAATCAGTGAACATTAACATTAGTTTGAATATTATTCACAAAAATACTTTATGTACAATGAACCACTCTGGAACATGTTTTTTATTATTATTTTTGATTAAGTTGTGCAATTCCTCCCATCACAAGATAAATCTTCAGATAGGAGGAATGTCAAAGTAAGATCACGTTTCACAAAAGTCTATTGTATGTAATTATGCATATTCTTCTTTTATATCATCAATTCAACCAAAACTAAGTTTTTCAGTGCTCCTAACACACATGTAATATATATTTTAATGGATAAGATAGATTGTTTTAATATTCTTTCTCCAAACACTTCTTTATGGTGAACAGAAGGTAAAAAGGGTTGGCTACAAAATAAATAAGAGTCAAAAGGCCATGCTCAACAGTTGATTTGCATTTGCATGGCACTCAGCAACTTCATTTAAATACGAAAACCTCTGCTAGGCACAAGGGGAGGGGGGTGATAGGGGAACACGGACACACAGCATTTTTGACCATTTTTGGCAGTGCTCGACTCTGACAAAAACCTCTTGCCGAAAGCCCTCAATCTCTATGCGCACGGCAGAACAAGGTGTCAATAGCTGCCGAAAATCCCATTTTTCGTCCTGTGTTAATATTTATTTTACATTTGATGACAGAACAAACTAAATTTGTCTCATTTTTACATTTTTAGCTTGTGCTTTTTGCAGCTTTTGCTTTATTTAAGTGTGCTGCATTGGTGCAGAGTTATCAAATTAATTTAAAATTAACAGGTTAATTAAAATTTAAATTAAAACGATGTCAGTAATTTCCATTTGAATGATTTATTGTTTTTCTTTTGTCTTCATTCTGGTGGTTTGGTCTCAACTAGCCATTTATTTGAAGGCCAATTTTGTTTACAATTTGTTTCATTTGTAGTTCCTGTTTTTGTTTATTTCAGATATTTAAAATGTCTTCCAGTCCCAGTGTTAAAAGTTTGGCTCCCTGGTTTACAGGACATTTCTTCTCAGTTTGTTTATCTCACTAGATGAATGCAAGGCAGTAAAATCCCCAACTGCATGTGGTTTTTGTTAGAAAATCCTCCTCCTGTTGGTCTGATTTTGGGCGTGCAGGTCAAACCTCAGCTGTTATCCTGGTGTCTTCTGTTGCACTTTGGCCTCTCGTGAAATAGAAATCACATTTCGGCTGAATAAAAGGTGAGACTTGGGCAGCAGCAGGTATCTGACAAACTGAGGAATGTGAAAGAGCAAATCACAGCAGTGAATGAGACTGCTGAGGTCCATAACAGAATCTGCTGTAATGAAACTATTACTACAGAAAAGGTCCTGCTGCAGAGAAGAAGCAATTATACTGGGAGATAAAGGTCAGGCCTGCAGCATGTCTGTAGTTAACCTGGAAACCTGCAAATAATGGCACGCAGGCGCCTGGACGACAATCAAAACTGTTTTCTCAACAATCAGTATTTTGTAATTTTATTAAAAAAATATTTTCTGGTTCAGCATTAAGAGGTCAGGGATCATTTTGCCATTTTTCTGCGTCAGCAGCAAACAATTTCCAGTGAGAGATGGCTTTCTAATTTAGTCTGCTGTCTTTACACCTCATATTTATTAATTTAATGATATTCAAACAAGTTATAAAGGCTGTTTTCACTCCTGATAGTCTGATTAATTGGTTCTGTTGGAGACCAAAATTGCAACATTTGCTACATTTTCAGCTACATGTTCGCCGCCATATGATCCAAACCATTTGATAAGCCGGTTCCCCTCCTCGCCTGTGGTGGCGCTGCACCAAAAACCACTGAAAGAAACGACTCAAAAACCTCTGACAAAGACATGAGCTCAACTTTCTTTTTAATAAATGGAGTAGCGTCAGATTTAAGCGGTTGTAGAAGTTCTCTTTTGTCTTTGGTAAAATGCCACGAGCCATACTTCCCGCTAGCGCTAAGCTAGCATGTTTGTTTTGGTTGTATTTTCCCAGAATGCCCTGCACCATCAACCACTTCCTGCTTTTACAGCGGTGACACACTCAAAAAAGCCTCAGAGTTCGATTAGACATTCACACCTTCCCAAACGAACCAGAGTTTTAGGCAAACGAACCAGAGTTTTAGGCAAACAAACCAGAGTTTTAGGCAAACGAACCAGAGTTTTAGGCAAACGAACCAGAGTTTGTGGAGTTCGATCAGAGCGAACTAATCAGCACTTGTGTAAATTCACCCTGAGGCATCCAGAACTTTTCTGGCATACATAGACTGAAATTTGGCATCCATACCGGATGTAGTTTGACTCCTGACTGAATGAGTGCAGAATGACATCATGTTTACATTCCTGCTTCTTCTCTGTTTCTGCTGTAAAACAGTCAACATGTGACATGCATGCAAACCTCTGCAGAAACATGCAGCTCATATGCATCGCCCTGCAGAAACCTCTCGTCATCCTGACTCTGTTTTATTTAACATGAGAAGCTGTCATAGCACCGCCTGATCACATGCAGTTACAATCACTGAATGGCGTCTCTGACTCGATGCCTTGAACTCCCACAGTGACCAAATGCTGTAACCTCACAATGTGTGTCGGTTGACTGTTTCTGCTCTAAAGCACGATCCTGTGGAAAATCACCAAATTGATCTAGCTACAGTTAAAAACTAGATGGGTCTCATTGTAAGCCTGGCGGGCCACCAGGCTTTACTTGTTGCTCCCACCAGGCTTAGCATTGCTTATTTATTTATTAAACATTTGCATTTTTAAGTCTTTTTAGTTGGTGTTCAGGTATTAATCTTCCAATACATAATTACCAGGTGATATTCTCAAATCTTCTGTCAATTTTAAACATTTTTAACTCAAAAACATGACGGGCCGCTAGATGAATGACCGCTCTAGCACCCAACCAGCGGGGTTAGCAAGTTTTCTGGGGAAAACCTTGGGTCTGATGTTAAGTCTGACTATGTTTTGGTTCAGATAAAATGACCAAAATTACTTCTGTTTGCTAAATGTCAGCTTAGTAAAAGGAAGATTGTTTATTGCTGTTTTTAAATTAAAAAGTCTTGGCTCTGGAGCTTCTATTAGGTTAAACACAGCGGTTATTTGTGTACCATCATAAAAAAAGTCAGTTTTATTCTAGAGTTTAATTTCCAGATGCCAAAAGTTGCAGCTCTCATTCGTTCAAACGATTATTTAGAAGGTGGATTTGTTTTGTTGAGCTGTTTTCATCAATGCTGCACCTAAATGAGACTCTGTGAAGATGCTAGTTTGATTATCCACATGAAAATTGGTTTTGTACTGAAAGGCCAATCAGAGAGGAAGAAGACATTACTCCAAAATCAACAAAAAAGCCAGATTATCATCTGCAAAGAAAGACAAGAAAAAATATGGTGAAACCCTGAATTAATGATTGAAGGCTTTTTGTGTTGGACAATTCAGATACATTTTAGGCTTTCTTTTTTTACTTTATCATTAAATGGAGAAATTTTGGTACAAATAAAAATGCATGAAATATTGAAAAAAAAAAGTTTAATCTTCAAATTTAACTTAAAAAAAAATCAACAAAAATGTAAATTGTGCAGATTGATAATGGCGTCATTTATTTTGAAATCTGACATTTTTGGAGGAGTTTGTGCTAGAGTGACCCAAACTAGCCGCCAATTTTCTTCGCCCTTTTTGTATCGATTTTGAATTTCCATTTGGGAAAGTTGTATTCCGCTTGTCTGAACAGCCCAAATTGGTTTTGAGAGTAGTAATTCAATGAAAGCGACGGCAGAAGAAGAAGCTCCACTAAGTTTGAAAGAGTCCAGCGAAGCAAATGACTCTTTCTTATGTCATCTGTGACCGAGGTCATCGCTGAACCCAGACCAGAGTCGTAATGGCCTCCTCTGCTGGCACTGCGCTGTGGCCAGGCCGGCTGGCTGTGGCTCAAATTAAGGAGCCCTAACAGGGCCATACATTTCCAGGAAATCTGCTGCAAATGTCATAAAAAGGGTACGCAGAGACAGAGAGAAGACGGGAAGTTTCATCCTCCTGGAGTCATAAACGGGGCCGCTGCGGGATTTGGAAAATGCCATTTCACTGTGGTGCTCTTGAAATTATAATTAGATTAAGATTTTTCTTGGGGAAAAAAGAAAAGAAGCAAGAACAATGAAGAGACTAAATCTTTTATTCCATCAGATTTATGAGGCTTCAGCTTTCCTCCCATTTTAAATGAAATACGCCTCCAAGCGTCGGTGACCAAACTCCCACAGCCAGTAATAAAAGTAATGGTCGCATAACGCGGTTTTTACAGTATCATCTGCACATAAAATACAGCAAGACCTGTCAGCCTCCACCAGTATGAATCAATTATTCACTGCAAGGCCTTTACCATGAAAACAAATCTGTCACCATGTTTAATAGCTACATCTATTGTTGTTTGTTTTCTGAAACCATCAGAATAATGAGCCAACATCATTTTATGTTACTTTAAAGTCATATTTTTTAAGAAAACTGAGTCCACTGATGCTGTAAAATATTTTGCAGATACTGTGTCTATATAGAAAGGAGTAAAAAGCAGTAAAATCCACAAGAAATCATTTTAAAGAACAAAGAAATGCTAAATAGTAGCGTGTTGGGCTAACGGGTGGTAAATGAGTAACAATATTTGGATTTATAAATCATAAAAATGGTCAGATGAGGAACTTATTGATGGAGGATTTATCAAAAATATGGATGAAGATGTGTAGACCTACTATTTGACTTTCAGCAACATTTACCGTTGCCATTTGTTTTTAATAAAATTTTAAAAACAATGTAATTTATTCCAATTTTACAAATAAATAAGCTTCAGTCACACTTTATCTGGAGGGTTGTGCATAAGACCGACGTTACACTGGTGTCATTAAGTGTCTTTTGGTAAATAATGACATTTTTAATGCAAATATGTATTAAAAGTTGCATTAAAAGTATCGACTTAGCCTTATTTGATAAATAATTACATTTTATGCATTAAAACTTACATTAAAGACAATTTTGCACTGAAAGTGTCAATATTTACGGAATGACATTCATGACAACAATTGTAAACATTCACGAAGACTCTGTCATGTTTGCAATGCACAACCCTTCAAATAAAGTTTTTTTACTGAAGCGTAAATACAGCTGTAGAAAGAATTAAGAGAAAACTTAAAATGATCAGTTTCTCTGATTTTACTTCTTTTTATAGGTTTATGTTTGAGTAAAATTAAAATTTTTTCCTTTATTCTATAAACTACTGACAGCATGTCTCTGAAATTCCAAGCAAAAATTTTATATTTATTTGCCAAAAATGAGAAATGGTCAAAATAACACAGAGATGCAACCTCAAATAATGCAAAGAAAACAAATTGATATTCATTTAGAAACAACAATACTAATGTTTTAACTCAGGAAGAGTTCAGAAATCAATATTTGGTGAAATAACTGAGGTTTTCATTTTTTCCAGAGCTGTATATTCGCATAGTCTGAAAGTTTGAAGCAGGGATTTAAACTGTCATTAGAGAGTTTACTTATTTTAGGAATTCAATTTAAAAATCAAAATATGTGACATAAATTCACACAGATTTTCCTTCCACTTAACTTTTTGTGAAAGCAATCTTCCTATCTGTTTTATTGGTCATGTATATCATCATTTCTGAGATATTTTTTTGTGTTCATCAGTTTTTGATTCAAATTTTTAACTTTTTAACGAGATTCTAGTTGATTGAGATGCACCTTTGAATTTGGATGCTCAGCTCAGATTATGAATCAAATCTTCATGTAAAGATAAGCCAGCCCAGCTGCTGTCTGCAGCTTCATATGTATGAAATATGAAGTCATAATCTTTCCATCTAATTCTCTGAAAGAAGCTGAAAATATTCCTTGGTCCTGAAACTGAACAAGTAATCACGAGCTAAACAGTTTATGAACAGATTCTCACAGAAAAACGGTTAAAAACCCCCACAAAATCCAAGCAAAGATAAAACACACAAGCACTTACTAATCCCTCCACATCAGCACCATTACATCATGCAATTAGACTTGAACACAGAAACTTTGTGTGGGCTTATCTCCAAACACAACTCCAGCTGATTTTCCCAGAATAAAACCTCGTGGCGTCAGCGCAGCTTTTAGATTTTGCGATTAATGCAGCAGAACGGATGCAGCCGCAGCGAGGCTGTCGCACGGCGCCTGATGAGATCGAAATGATCGAGTGAGTCGGAAAAGTGATAAATTACGGGTAATTATGAGGTTAGTGTAGAGAACGCCCACTTAAGTCTCCACAATGAGAGTTTTATGAATATTTATTATGTAAAGAGTGAGGTGAAGGACTTTAGCTTACTTGGAGGTAAACTGCTGTCGAGTTAAATAGGTTAAAAAATTACAAATTAAACAAACTTTACATCAAAACTAGCTTCAGCTTTCTCTGTCAGTTCCCCGAAAAACGTGCAAAGAAAATCTGTTTTTATTTTTTTCATATAAAAAACAATTCAGCTCTGCATGCTAGGGATGCACCGCAACACTTTTTGTTTCTGAGACAGTGCAGCCTGTTGTGTTTTTGAGTTAAAAAATGTTTAAAGTTAACAGGAAATTTGAAAATATCACTTGATAATTATGTGTTATTAAAAAACTGGAATATTAATAGCTGAACACCAACTATAAAGTCTAAAAAAATGCAAACATTTGAAAAAACTTAAATAAATAAGCAATGCTTAGCCTGGCGGGGACACAAGTAAAGCCTGGTGGCCCGCCAGGCTTAAAATACACTGGGGGAAACCCTGGGTTTAGTATCAGCTGAATTGACTCAAAACATTCCTATTTTTAAAAACAGACATAAATGTACTGATTTAAAAAAAAAATAATCTGATAATTGGAACAGTACATTTAAATACACCAACAGCTTTACAAGCTGGTTAAATGTAAAAACAACAGAAATTAAATTTTAATTTAGGAGTCCAACAGCCAAGCTAAAAAACAATAGAGTGACTTTAGTGAAACATATAAAAAATAAACTGCAACAAATCTTTTAAGCTGCTAAAAGTGCTAAAACTAAATATAATCTAAATAAATAATAAAGCATTGGTCAGAGCACAAATGATAGAATTACACTGAACAGATCTGCTCTTATTGATACCCAATCTATATTTGTTTTATTTTCAATACGTGACTGATATAGGTATTAATAATATCGGATTGGTGCATCTCTACTAACAGACGTTTCTGAAATCAGAAAACGTTTTCACACATCAGATGAACAAATCACAGTTCAACATATGCAAACTGGGAAATAGTATGTCAAAAAAATTAAATACACAATTAGCTTGCCATACATGCACTTTTATTTAAATAATCATTAAAAATGCGACGTTTCCAACACTTCCTCTTCACGCTTGGCATGTAATGTGCATAGTTTTTAAAAACAATAAATACAATAAGAGTCTTCAACCTCATGCCTTTCATAATTTTCAGTTATTGTTGCATTTATTTGGTGTGGACTGCTTTAGATAGTAGTTCTGCAAATGTATTTTATCATGCCAAAAACCACATTTAATCTTATTGCACAACCTACCGACCCTTTGGGAAATAAAATAATAGTGATAGAGGTAGCAACACATTCTATTATTCTTTTTTTAATATGATAAATCATTTCCAAAGTAGTGCATGAAATGTGCAAGCTGGCTAAAGAAGCATTCAAAGAGAAACAATGCAAACATCTAAAACACAAACAGGCTAAAAGGAACATTTGCAGCCTCAATGCACAAATCAACTGTTGGATCTCATCAAATGATTTTGCTTCATTAAAATAAATACATGCATGTAATGTGTGTTTTTATTTTTATCCTTATTAAATTAATATTTTATGTTTTGCTGCATCGTGGTGCAAACAGGCTGAACATCTCTACTCGTTTCTGGTTATTAGCAGTGATGCTGCAAGGAAAATGTCAAAGTGTCATAAGAATACAGGAAATAAAAACGTTATCTTAGAAACGAAGCTGGCTGAGAACAAGTTTATTTTTGTGTGTTTTTGTTTCACCAGGGGGATGAACTGAGTTTCTGTTTTGGTTGAAGAAACTCAGAATGAGCTTCCATTAATTACCACACAAGCTTGTAATACTTTTGGAGCTGTATTTTCTGCACATTCACATAAATAAAGGCGCATATCCCAGCATGCATTCCTGATTTAGACCTGTGCAGTATTTCCCCAATGAGGTGATAAAGCACTTAGTGATGTAAACAGTAGGAGGACAAAGGATCTCTCTGGCCGTGTAATGCAGGAGTGGAAAGAGCAAGCCGCCCACTGGGGACCGTTTCCTGGCCGGTTCTTATGAAGGCAGAGCGAGCGAGCAGACGCCCCGAGGGAGAAGGAGGTCCAGACAGGAGGAGTAGCCGGAAGGAGCAAAGCCACTTTGGCTTTTCCTCAGGACGGTTTATATTGGGTACAAATTTAAAGGTTTTTGTTCTTTTTAGAATCTGTTCCCTAAGATTTTGCTTCATAAACATAATCTGGCAGGCAATTTAATTTTATTATTATTATTATTATAAAACCTAGAATGCAAAATATGAGTTCACATTTTGCATTTGTACTTCCAAGTACTTAAAAAATGTACTTAAAAAATAGATGTTTTTTGGTGTCTGGAAAATGGGCAGTTTCAAAAACTTCCCAATTCTTAAGACACATTCTGTGGTTTCCTAGCAACACCAGTAAAGCCCAGCCCGTTGCCTAGCAACCTATGTAGCTCTGGCTTGTTTGGTTTGCTGGTTTTACCGCTGTATGCGCTGTACAATGGCTGCTGGACAAGACGAGTGTTTTGTTGTTGACTTACCATCCAGAAACCTCTGACTGCATTCCTGTTGGTTCAGGAGGCTCCTCTTCTGTTTTTAAAACCCTTTAAACCCTAAGTTTCAAATCTCCGCCTGGATATTTTTTTATTATTATTATTTTAATTGTACAAAGTTCTTTAAATGTCCTGTGAGTAAATATTTTTGCCCATTTCTCCATAACAACTGGAACAAGCAGCTATTTACAATTTACCGCTATTAAAAGAGTGTTTCATCAGATTAAACTGAAGCAAAACATGCTTCCTGCTCCGGCGGGAGTGAAATTACCAACCTGAATATTGTTGCCAACATTGTCAATTGGATGTTGACTTTGCATGAAGTCATTTCAATATGGACCAAAATTGGCGAGGAACCATTTTGAATCCAAATATGGAAGAATTAGGTCACAGAACATAAATATCTAGATTAATGTAGTTTGTGTTTTCAGATGCAAGGTTTCTGTAAAAATAGTTTTTGACTTTGGTTTCCTGCTTCTTGTTTTTATCTGCTTTTCAACACACAACCAGAAAAATCTGAAAAATCTTTATTAAAGCTGAGATTTAAGGACATCTGGATGTAATGTATCATTGACCCGGATGGCGTCGGTGTGCATGCTGTCCGGATCAATAACCCATGTTGGATAGCGTGACAGTTTTACCTCCAGGCAGCCGCTAGCGATTGCATGTGTCCACTGACACTACGCACCTGAACTCTGACCTTTATTTTGTTTAAAGCTGAACTCTGAGAAGGTGATGTAAATCAGTGTGATGTAAATACAGATACAAATACTATGTTTTTATTCTAAAAGTCAATAGTTTCTTCATCTGATATAAAAAGGTTCTTTCTTGAACCTTTTTTTCAACTCTTACTACATTATCCAGTTAAGATTAAATACAAATAATAAGAACAAGGACCTTGGAAAACGGTTCATGTTTTCAGTTTTCTTTGGTTAAATGTTAAGCCCTCTTCATACGTGGATTTATAAAATAAACACAATTCCTGTCATTTTTAAAGCTTAACTGGATGATATATAGATTTTTTTCCTTCAAGGTTGATAGAAAAGAAAGAAAGACTCCTTTTTTCTTATTCTGCGTTATTTTCTAAGGCCTAAGTCTGGAACAACTAGTGATGAAATACGTTTTTGTAAACTTATAAATTGCAAGCAACAGAAACATTAAGTTGCTCTATGTTTTACTTAAATCATAAAGTTCAACTCAAATTTCAGTGCAAATGTTAAAAATGAATATTTGTCTTTCAAAAAAATATATGCACGGTTGTGATTATTTAATACACTCATTGTAATTTTGACAGGAATGTGTTGCCATATAAGCATTTAAATGTGACAAATAAAAAATAGTAAAAAGGAAAAAGAAACTCCTTATTTGCATTAAAAAAGTATACTTTTATAACATAAAACAGCAAAACAGGTTTTGTTTACATTCTTCAAACAATTTGGTTAAATGTAAGCCATTTTTATATGTGGATTTAAAAAATAAAAAAAATTCTTGTCATTTTTAAAACATATCAACTGGATGATATATTGACTGACTGATATCTTTCAAGGTTAATATAAATAAAAAGGACTCTTTTATTCTTACTCTGTTATTTTCTAAGGTCTAAGTCTGGAACAACTGTTGTTGATATGCTCCTTGTATTTTTGACAGGAATGTGTTGTCATATAGCATTTAAATGTGAAAAACAATAAAAAATAGTGAAAACAAATCTCCTTATTTGCATCATTATTTTAAAAAGTATATGTTTTAACATAAAAATGACTAAAAATTATTTCTCTGGGACAAAAAAAAATACAATTTGATTAAATCCCAATTTTGGAGTAAAACAGTAATTTCCTAATAAAAGCAGGTTATTCTGAGGGAAAACTTGACAGTTGTCAGAGTCACTTCAGGCTTTCTCACCTTTAGAGACTGATAACACATTTTTCTTGACATTTCCACCAATGCTGTGAGACTTTTATCTGTATCTGCAGCCGTTTCTGTGTCATGAAAAAGGAAGTTTTGTCCCAGAACTGGAATCAATAGTGACAGTTTTACAAGCAGAGGAACTGTTCTGCTCGTCTCTATAGGAAACCATCCAAACCCAGCAAAATATAAGTAAAGTCAAGGGGATTTTATCTTACACACCTAGAAATAATACAAAAACATAGTTAAGTCTCAGAACTTGGGCTTTGTAGGTTGACTGGTCTGATAAAGTATTTTTTTTTATCTTTACATTTAGAAAACAAAGTTTAATGTCAGAAAAAAATAGCTCAGAGTGTAGTTTTCAGATTTTGGTCACAAAATAATTGCCCTATAACTAAATTAATATTCTGTCCCACTCTTTTAGCCATAACATCTGTTGGTTTTAAGTCCAGACTTTGACTAAGCCATTCAAAAGAAATTATTTTGTTATATTTTCTGAGCTTTTTTCCTTCATGGGTTTCTGTTGGATCAATTTAGCTGGTGTGAATAGTGAAGCCCTGATTTAAAAACAGTTATAATATTGATTATTTACATTTATATATATTTATATATATAAAATCTCAACTGTGGGGTCAAATTCATACCAAAAATCTGAGGAGTTTATAAAGCAATCACAACAGCACATATTAATTGAGAGATGATGTTTCTGATTAATCTGATTGGTCAGAGTTTGGCCAGCTTGGTACTTGGCGTTATAGGAGGACAAAGAGTAAGAGCATTAGAAAAAAGAATCAGAAGAAGAAAGAAAATCAACAAACTTTTATTATACCTTACCTTCTTATTGTTCATTCTCACCCATCTCCTCTTCTTCTACTCTTTGTACCAACATCACATTCTTCTTGTATTTTTTTCTCTTCAAATTCGGCTTAAAAATCCAGCCAATCAGATGAATCAGAGGAGTTACCGCCCCCAATTGACAAATAAACAGATACTGAGAAACATGCTGCGTTTATGGCCCTCCATATAAATGGAAATGTGGCCTTTTTTCAAACAGTATATGCACAGTTGTGATTACTTAATACGCTCCTTGCATTTTTGACAGGAATGTGTCGCCATATGCATCACTTTAATGTGACAAAATCATAAAAATTAGTACAATTAGCTTTGTTTTTTAGCTTGTTGCTTTGACTTGACGATTTGCCAGAAAAAGTTCGGACTCTGTTGGATTGTACAAACCCAGAGGAAACATCCGCATCATATCGATGACGCGGCTCCTTATAAGACTGTTAGGTTTGTTGCCATACAGCCGAGACGCTGGAGAAGAGCGGAGGTTGTCTGAAGGTATTTACACCGTTAGGGGGGGAAATCTGCCAAATGTGCTCATAAGCAGCAAGTATAAATCATTTTGTCAGCTGGTGGGGTTTGCTAAGGTCAGTCTGTCATTCATTTGGAGCTGAAAAAATACACAAACTGCACACAGAAAGCTGCAGGCAAAGCACAGACGCAGAGTTTAGTGGAGGTTTCTTATCTCACTCAGAGGGAAGTTTAATCAAAAGAAAGACAATTTCAGCATTTATATTTTGGGTTCGCAGTGGCAGTTTGGCAGCTATTATAGTCGCACTGTTCACTTATATCTCACATTTTCTGATTAATAAGCTGCAGAAAGAAGAGATAAACACCACAGTCAGGATCGTTTAAAGGAAATTAGAAATCTCTTAAATTAGAAACGCAATCTTCACATTAGAGATAACACAAGTAAATATTAATCAGCACAAAATTAATCAGAATCATATTCAGTTGAAATGTGTGCATAAATGTAAATGTGTTGACTTTTAAGGTAATATTGGATTATTAATAGAATATAAACAAATGTATATTAAATTTGATTCCTTCTCTTTTATTTATTTTTTAAATTAATTTCATACAGTAGAAATTGATTAATTACATAAATTTTGTTAAATGTATATTTGATAATAAATTGCAAATATAAGTTTTATTGTTTTGTGACTTTAAAAAAGTTTATTTTTGAAGGTTTGTCTTGGAAGTAAAAATTAAATTTTTGAGTTAACATTAGTCCACTATGCATTAAAAATATTATGTTTTGAGTGTTTAAACCCTTTCATAAAATTTTCTAGATAATAAATTAAAACAAATTTTCTCAATTTGAGGGTCAGGGGTTGAATGTGGAAACATTAGCATAATCATTAATTATGATTTTGGCAATAAATGGGCAGCGATGGACTTATAACGCATTAAAACAATCTTTATCTTGAAGAAGTACATTTCTGTCAGAATATTTGAGTCTTAATACTTATAATTTTTGAATAAATTCAGGTTGCATTTCTTGTTTCTTTCCTTAAATTTCACTCCATTTTTACCAACTCAGCACCCCGTACTTCGTAGTCTTGTTAGAGACTTCTCAGCATAAGTTTTACTTTTTAACTCAATTGTTGGTAGATGTTGAAATTATTCCGCTTTGTGGAAATGTAATTTGGTTCTTCCCTTCTGCTTTTGGAGGGAATTAAATATTTTGATCCAACTGAGACCGGACAAGCCTACTGGACCGGTTCTGTGTAACCTCATGTGGTTTAGACGCTGACCACATAAAGCACATTTTCTGCGAGAAGGTCTGTGACCTTTGGCTGATTTATTAAGGTGCTTCCTCACTGTTTCCACTTGTATTTAGTATTCCAGACTCCTCTCATGGCTGTCTCTTGGGGTTTCTCTCCAGATCTGTGGGGAGCAGAGTAAATGTCATTTTTCTCTGGAAGATAATTGGACATGGGAACATAGCGGGAGGGATTTTCTGCCTGCTTCAATCCGACAGTCTGACATCCACGTTAGCATTGTCACTGCTGCACCGGGAAAATTCGGGGCTCGACGCTCACGATCTGACACATCTGTGAGGTTTTCCTTTTTTTATTTTATCAATTTCTGAAGCCCCCTTCGGTCAAAGCAGCTCATAAAATTGAGGACTGATGTCGCTGAGCTGAGTCGATCCAAAGCTCTGTGGGACTTTCCTCTGGGGTAGAAGTTTATTTGACGGTCAGATTAAAATGCATCTTCTGTTGTATTTACATTAATTTGATCATGATTTGGTGAAACAGTTGATCTAAAGTGCTCAAGAGGAAGACATTTCCTGGAGATGGTCACCAATTCCTCCATAATGCCTTTGCTATAGGACAAGTGCATAACAGACAAATGAGCAGTGTTAGCTAAACAAGCTAACATGTCAGCTTGTTTAGCTAACATATAATCATAGTCCATTCATTTTTGTTTTGCCTTTTCACAAATATAATACATTTGGTCTTTTTATCATGATTTCATTCACATTTGAAATATTCTGAAGTATTTTTCTTAAGCAGTGTTAGCTAAACAAGCTAACAGGTTAGGTTAGAAGCTAACAGGTTAGGTTAGATAGCTAGGCTAACATATAATGATGGTCTATTAATTTTATTTGTAATTTCTCTTTTACCTTTTCACAAATTTAATAAATTTTATCATGATTTTATACACAATTAATCTAAAGTATTTTTCTTAAGCAGTGTTAGCTAAACAAGCTAACAGGTTAGGTTAGAAGCTAACAGGTTAGGTTAGACAGCTAGGCTAACATATAATGATGGTCTATTAATTTTATTTGTAATTTCTCTTTTACCTTTTCACAAATTTAATAAATTTTATCATGATTTTATACACAATTAATCTAAAGTATTTTTATGAAGTAGTGTTAGCTAAACAAGCTAACAGGTTAGATAGCTAAGATAACATACAATCATAGTCCATTAATTTTTGTTTTACCTTTTCACAAATTTAATAAATTTTATCATGATTTTATACACAATTAATCTAAAGTATTTTTATGAAGT